>NC_056733.1:1960833236-1960885736 GCF_019279795.1 Protopterus annectens
GTTAATGGGAATATCTATGCATGCTGTTATACCTAATCCTGGAATGTGTTGACTATTACTAACCTACATATGTTTTAAAATTATATGTAGGGGCATTTTTATTATAAGAATTTTAAGCAGTTTAAGCACTTTATTCACAAGCAAGTTCTTGGTTGTGTTAAGCAGATTAAAAAGCTTAATTAATTGATTTATTGTTTTAGTTGCTTTATTGGTGAAGTGTTTTTTGTATACAATGGGAGGGAGTTGTGTTTGTAACCATTCTGATGAAGTCTTGGATGAAAACATACTGAGAACCGTGTTCAGCGTTATCTTTTACTGGGTGTGCTGTGCTGTGTTATTAAAGAAGTTTGTGGGCAGGCAGCAGCTATCTGAGTGTTTTCTTCTTTTCAATTCTAATCCTGGAATGTGTTGACTATTACTAACTCACATATGTGTTAAAATTGCAACACCATAGCTCATTTGGGAAGGCCAGTCCCAGCGGACCCACCTCTCCCACCTCATCTGGCCATGGCACCGAGCACCAGCACATCTGGGGTCCACCCCGGGACCTCCTTTTCCACTGGTCCTTCACCACCTTCGGGTGGAACCACCTAAGGGGATGGGGCTCACCCCCCCAGAGCGGGAGCAGACAGGAAACCGTCACTGGTCGTCAGGTCAGGGGGCTGTGGGAGAGCGAGCTCTGCAGGGAGTTTGGAGATCTACTATGCCAGCTTGAGGCCCGTGTGGCACATTTAGAGGGTCAGCCTGCCCCTCCTACCCAGACCCCAGTACAGCCAACTTTGGGGCCATGAAGGTGCAGTGGTAACTGCCCATGGGTGGGGACATCAGTCCCACTGTTTCCATTTGGGGGATCATGGGCTTTTGTCTTCCAAACAACCCTCCACATCCAAGGTGTTTATCCCCCACACGTGTCATATACCGCACCTGTATGCTGTCTTGTCTGTCATCCTACCCAACCCTACCTCCCAAATATACCTACTATCCTTCCCCAACATCCCACACTCACCTTAAAATAAAAAGGGGCAATCTGTTCCCCCCCAAAAAATCTCGCCCCATACATAGCTGTCCATTTCGCACACATGTCCATTGGACACATGTAATCCGGTGTAATTGGCTTCACAACATATTCTTGTTGTTCTCACCCCTCTCTCAGGGGTTTAAGTGTCCAAATCTACCTCAAAATTCAGTGTATATGCACAGCTGTTGCTGTAGAAGAAATGGGCATCGATGGACCTTCCTAGACTCGACCTGCACATCCCTAGCTATTTTCCCTGTTCTCTTTCCCTCTTTGTGCCCCTTTTCACCACTTTCCTATTACCCCTTTTTTCTTTTAAAGAAATTAGCACTGGGGTAAGGGGGAGTAAACACTTTTAAGCAGTATTAAGTGGGTTTAAGCCTGTTTGCATGGGGGTAAGCAATGTGCACACAGAATAAGCAATTTGAAGCTAACTCTCTGTAAGCATATTTAACTGGACGTTAGCATTGCTTACCATCATGCAAACCCATGCAAACCTAATTACAACTGCTTAAACGTGCCTTAGTGACTCTGTATTCAACAGCCCTTGTTCTGCCAAGCAGCCAAATAATCAGCCTTTGCAAGTCTCAAACCCAGGACCCTACACGCCATAGCCACAGTGAATTACTACTACATCGTATGAGCTGTATCTAACACTGAGTGTTTTGTCAAACATATCACACAGCACTGTCATTCAACATTAGGGAAAATGTTTTTATATATGTAGATGTATATGTATATATATATATATATATATATATATATATATATATATATATATATATATATATATATATATATATATATATATATATATATCTGTATATGTAGACAGACAATATATATATATATATATATATATATATATATATATATATATTTATAACTAAAATATATTAATATAACATACATTGTGTGTATGTATATATATATATATATATATATATGTATATATATATATATATATATATATATATATATATATATATATATATGTATATATATATATATATATATATATATATATATATATATATATATATAAATGTGTAGTGTAATTACACATCAGAACCACATCCTGAACCTCTCACTGCAAAAGATATTAGTACCTATAGATATGTAGAAGAAGAGTAGATGTAGAGGATGCACCGTATATCCAACAGCCATTAAGTCCTGCATTTGCCACCTGTTAAAATGCCCAGTGTGTCACTCATTCCCAAAAATGATAATATTTGCAAGAAACATATTCCCACACACAATCCAAAGGACATGACACCACACACAAGTATGCATACACAGAAAAATGTATTTGTGTACTACTGAATTGTTTATGCCATTTGTTACAGCACGTAGGTGTTTGAAATACATAATCACTGATTAATGCAAGTCTCACACAAAACAGTTGATGTAAGCAATGTGAAAAATATAACATACTATGCTGTCTAGGCTAAGGACTTCAAGTAGTACAACAGTAAAAAGCACTTGCCTTGAAGATAAGAAACAATCTACATTTAATTACAGATGCAGTTCAACAGCCTCCAATTACACTCTGTACTCAGCCTCTAGGGGGAAACATAGTAGTTGTGAAAATGTCAATGTATCTGTTACATAACAATGCGTAACTTAAAATGTCACTATCACACTGACAAACAGAACTCTGTGTACCACTGTAAGCTGTAGACCACCACTGTTTCCATTTAGAAAAGTATGGAAATGTACAGCCATATACCTCAATGTGTCTTAACACAGATATCCCTCACATTTTGTAACAACCTAGGTTAAAAGCATTGAATACTCCTACCCCATAAAAAGGTGTACAAAGGCAAATAACACTATGTACCACACACTGACCTCCGGAATGTACAAGGTCACACATGTTTTGTCCAGTTGTTGCCCTCATATATATGGACCCTACCCCACAAATTGTGTGGGAGTCCACAACATGACTGTAATGATAGCAGGAATGTTAGCAGTAAATAATGATATGCCATTACCTAACAACCTCTTACTGTATTACATCAGGACAAAGCCTGGCATATATGTGGAGGACAGAGGATGGAACACAGGGTCATATTTTCAATATTGCTGTTGCACACTGTGGAAGTTACTGGTGTTACAGGACTGGTTGCAACATACCTGTACTCAGGAATATGAAGTCAGAAACACAATGCAATGTTGCCATATACTCATAGCAATCAATGGAGATATACCACTGATCTGTCAGACACATGACGTGTGCAGTGAGCAGACAAAACATAACTGCCAACCCTCTGGCCATAATGTGGATAGGCCCACAGTTGAGAGCTATGCAGACAGACTGCATTCCATGTAAAACGAGCATGTACACACAAACCCTGTAAAACCAGCAGTATGCAATGCAGACAACAGCAATGCAATGCAGACAACAGCAATACTTACACTTTGTCTGTAGTTCCTGAACCTTATACAAACGTGTATGTGTACTATGTCCACAAGTCCTGTTGTTTAAGGTATTACCACCTGCTGTCTGTAACAATGCTGCCAACATACAGGAAGGATGTCTTCCATACAGCAAAGGTAAAGGAACAACCCCCACAATTTTTAAGTCATTTATAGTAGTGGGTTGCTATGAGATAGACTATTGGAAGTATTACACAGCTGGCTGCATGCAATTAGCAAGTGGGTAACTCCAATTGGTGCAAAGGCCATCACCTGCTCCTGAGCAACATCTACAAATGGCATGCTGCAACCTATTTAAAGTAGCTCGATGCCTGTAGTGGAGAGAGAGAGACAGAGAGAGAGACTGAGAGAGAGAGAGAGGGAGAATGAGACCTTCCTCTCAAAAAAAGCAGCCAAAACAGAACTAAAAGTTAAAAACAAAAGTTATACAAAAAGGGAAAAACAGCAATCAAGCCAGACATCCTTGAGTTACAACACATAAAAGAGCATACTACTACAACAGGTACGTGAACCATGACACCATTGTGTGTGAATGTAGTATTTGGTCTATAATAATGGGACAGATGATTTTGAAAGCTTGATATGTGCCATCAAGACTTGCTGTAATTATGTCCTGCTGAACAACTGCTCTGGAAATAGCATCTGGCTCTGTGGGCAGTGGGCCATACTTGTCAACTATGTGGATCTGCACAGAATAACAAGATGTAACCCATCATAATGCCTGTGTTGCTCCTCCAAACATGTATATGAGTCTAGCAAATAGCTGAAGGTGGGAGAAATGAAGTCATTATACACACATGAGTATCAGACCCCACCACCTGCAGAACAGTCATGCCAATGTGAAATGTATCATGCACAAAAGTCATAGGTGTATAATAAGCCTATCTACAATCTTTCCGTATATATTCCCCCTCATTTGAGGCTGTGTCCACATGTGATGCTCTGTGTTGTAGAAAGGCAGAACAGTGCAGCAGTTCAGGAAGTAGTGTCAGAGTGTGGACCTCATGTCTGAAGTCACTCTCTCTCTCTCTCTCTCTCTATATATATATATATATATATATATATATATATATATATATACACACACACACACACACACACACACACACACACACACACACACACACACACATATATATATATATATATATATATATATATATATATATATATACACACACACACACACACACACGCACATATCCTGCGAGGATTGATAATATATGTGCTGGCCAGAACAAGGGCTGTTAGACACATAGTGATTACAGCACCTGTAAGCACATGTTAGTGGGTGCAAAATGGACAGTCATGTATGGTGTGATATTTGTGTTGGTAACACATTGCCCTGTGTGTGTTAAGGTGAGAGTGGAATATTAGGGAAGGATAGTAGGTATATATGGGGAGGTAGGGTGGTTTGGAAGATAGATATGATATTCAAAACAGCATACAGCTTTAGTGTGTGATACATGTGGTGAGTAAACACCTTGGACAGGGAGGGGTGTTTGGAAATAGGAAGCCCTATACAGACCAAATGAAAATAGTAGGCCTGAGCTCCCCACACATAGACAGTCACCACTGCACCTTCATGGCCCTTAAGGTGGCTGTGCTGGGGGCTGAGCAGTAGGGGCAGGCTGATCCTCTGCATGTGACATGAGGACATCACTGTTGTGTTGCTGATCACACAATTCTCTGCAGAGCTCCCTATGCACCAGACCCTGGACCTGACGTCAGGTTACAGGATCCTGTCTGTGTGAACTCCTGGGGGGGGGGGTCACAGGCCTCATCCCCTGATGTGGGTCCACCTGAAAGTAGTTCAGGACCAGCAGGTGAAGAGGTCCCGTGTTGGGTCCCAGATGTGATGCAGCCTACAGCCATGGCCAGATGAGGTGGAAGAGGTGGGTCTGCTGGGAACAACCTTCCCAAATGTGATATTGAGTTGCAGTGTTACAACATATGTTGTCAGTAATAGCCATCACAATCCCAGATTAGCTATAACAGCATGCATACATAGTCCCAGTAACCCAAAACACCAGATTTGGAATGGTCGCATAGCAAACAGAACAGATGCATATATGGAACCACAGTGGCCATTACAATGGCATGCAGGTGATATTGTTAGTAACAGCCCACCAATGATAATGTTTAAACATGGAACATGAATTACAACAAAGTTCAGTATGTGCCGCACAATAGGATATATCTCCCAACAGAAGGTTTGGTGTAAACATACCAAGTGATGTGTGTGTTCATATTAGGTATGCATATATGACGGGGGTGATGGAGATATTAAGTATCAAGTATGATAACCTTGGAGTATGATGTCCTCTGACCTTGTCAACTGTTTATGTCTTTCAGATACCATGTCCCAGGAAAGGTTGTCTGCATATACTGCAGATGAAACCGAGATCATTGTGCAGTACCTCGAGCAGCATCACAAAACCCTGTTTTCATGGACATCACATGATATGCAGGAGAGGACTGCCCTGTCGAATGAGCTTGTCCGCAGGGTAAACAATGTCGCCCTGCATAACCGAAGCTATGAGCAGGTACAACATCGCTGTACTGACCTCATCCACCACACCCGTCAATGTGCTGCTGCTGTCAAAAGGGACCAGCAAGCCACAGGTAAGGGTCATACCATCCAGCCCCACTGACTCATGTGAAGGAGCTACTCACCAGCCTTGGGGCAACCACAAGACGGCAAATTCCAGCAGCCGAAGAAAGTATTGTGGAGGTGGGTGCCACCCACACATTGGAGCAGGAGTATCCAGGTAAGGCCTCAGGGCACATTAGTAGACCAGTGCTGCTTATCTATCCTCATCTGTAACATATATATACATATATATATATATATATATATATATATATATATATATATATATATATAGGCATATGTCAGATAATATAGCTGCTGCATAATCTCTAGTATTGTGGGTTTGTATATGATGAATGATGTAGATGATGTTCTGAAATGTTGCTCCCACCCTATATCAATGGTCAGGTGTGGCTACTGACATTATATTTCTCACACAACTATGCAGGTCCCTCTGGTATCCAACTAGGGAAGCATTTTGCGGTTAGTGAGTGTAGAGCTTTTTGTATTTCACATTTGCTAATACACTGGCCATGTTATGGCCATGCTATGTGCCATGCACACATGTAACACACCTACACATAATGCATGCTGTACATGTTCAATTATTAAAAACAAACTACCACTAAACCAGGATCCAAAACAGAATTTAATCCAAACTCTCTCTAGCGCCTTGGCAAATTCCTTCCAAGGAGAATACAAACAGAAAAAAGCACTACACATTTATACAATAAAATTAATCAACCTATTCTAACAATTAAACAATTAAAACACCTAAATAATTAAACAATTAATTAAATAAAAAACTCTCCAATTCCATTCTACGTTAATGCCACTAGGGGCTAAAGTGCCATATTTCAATATAAAAACTGTTTCCTTATACAGAAGTTTTTTCTTTATATTAATATCATATTGAGCAAAAGAGACATGTTCTAAAACAGTACTTAACATACACTGTGGGTTACTGTTATGATACTTTTTAAAGTGCATTGCAAGTTGACTTTCTAACTTTTCATTCCTAATATCCCTCACATGTTCCTGTAACCTGGTTTTAAAAGCCCTTTTACTCTCCCCCACATAGAACATTCCGCATGGGCATTTGAGTGCATACACAATACTTTCAGTATTACATAAAAACATACATTTAGACTGAAAATTCTGTCCATTAATACATTGAAATGTTCTACTCACATATTGACATGTTATACATCTACCACAGGGATATGTTCCTACTAAGCTCAAATTTATATTCAAGCGTGCTGTAGGAGTAAAAAATCGAGCACGGACTAGCATATCCTTTATATTCTTGCCCCTTCTAAAAGAAAAAAATTTTTTTTTTCAAAAGCATCTACTAAATCCCTGTATTTAAACAGGAAAGTCCAATAAAGTTGAATAATCTGCTTAACTTCTGTCAATAAATCATAGGTCATAACTGCATAAATCTTTCTCAAATTATTTAATTCTTTCTTAAATCTACCTTGATGTTTATCACAATTATTACTAGGCTTCTATATAATGTTCTTACTGACTTTATCTAAAGAGAGTAACACTTCCTCAGTATTATAACCCCTCTTTATAAATAACTGTGACGTTTTTTTTAACTCCTTATTTACCTCATTAGTATTATTACATAACCTCTTTACTCTCATTAATTCTCCATAAGGTAAATATTTTAATAAATGTAGAGGATGATGGTTAGTTCCATCTAAGAAGTGCAAACTATCCTCAAATTTACGAAATACCTTAGTAATAATTCTTCCATTTTCACCTCCTTCAAGACATATGTCTAAAAAGTTAACCTTATTACCCAGTTGAAAACCATCAAATTTCAATGAAAATCTATTTTCTTGGAGGGCATATATAAAATTACTAACTTCTTCTCTACCTCCCTTACATAAAAAAATTAAATCATCAATATATCAACAATATTTCACCACATACTTTTTGAAAAATTCCTTCTGATACAAAAATTCCATTTCAAAAAGCCCCATCATGATGTTAGCATACATGGGGGTGAAAACTGCCCCCATGGCTGTACCCTTCAACTGGTGAAATATCTGTCCATCAAACTCAAAATAATTATTTCTTAAACAGAAATCAACCAATTCAATTATATGATGTGAAAGGGACTGTCTTCCAAAGTTTTATTTAATGCTTCTTGCCCGTGCTGATGATTAATACTTGTGTACAAACTGTTCACATCTGCTGATAACCAGTACATATCTTTAGACCATTTGAGGGGTAATACCTGTTTTACAAAATCAGAACTATCTTTAATAAAAGACCTTTGTCTAATAACATATGGTAAAAGAAAACTGTATAAAAATATACCTATATTATTGAGGAAATAATTACATGCAGACACAATAGGACGACCCGGAGGATTCTGCGTGTCCTTATGTATCTTAGGCAGATAATAAAATCTGGCAATTTCACAGTTATCTATTTTAAATTTAATATCTACATCATCTTTTGAAAAATATCCTAAATGATGTCCCTTCTGTAATAAATTTCTAAATTGTTGAGTGGCTTCTTCATATTCTTTAACAGAACATTTTTCATAAGTCTCACTATCATGTAAATGTTCCAAACACATCTGAACATATTGTGAAAAATGCATTAATACAACCTTATTCCCTTTATCTGCTGGTTTTATAATAAGTTCTTCATTTCTACTAAGTTGTTGTAATGCTTCCCACTCTAATGCAGTTAAATTATACTGTATATGTTGTTTTTTGTTAAAAAAATCACAATATAAAGATTATATTGCAAAATCTACCATAGCTGCAACATTATGTATACCTTCATGAGAAAAAGGTGGTATAAATTGACTTTTAAATACAACTTTAGATGTATCCAACCTACAATATGCATTAGAAGGTTCAGGAAATTCATCATCAGAAACGCAAGAATAGAAACTGTACTCTGAGTCAGCAGAAGAAAAGAACATGTCATTATTTAAACCATTGTTAAGACTATTTTCATTATGTTTATCCTTAAAAAAACAAGCCAAATGCAACTTCCGTACAAGACAGTACATATCTTTCTTCATAACATACAATCTAGGCATGACAGTAGGAATGAATTTTAAACTATGATTAAGCACAGAAAATGTAGCATCATTCAAAGTATAGCCAGACAAATTAACTATATATGCATCTCCACTATTTGACCAGTTATTATTACCCATTAAAGTCACTGAACGAACTGTATTAAAGTCAATTTCTTCTGAATCACTTGTACTTTTGCTGCATAGGTGGTTGTGCTTTGGGCTGTTGTCTATACCCCTGTTCTGATGTCGAATTCTCTCCCCTGGTTGTTTCTCTATCTGCATACTCGGGTCTTTTATTTCTCCGAAAAAGTTTGCTGTAGATATCGTGAATCCTGGGCGGCAGGAAGTTCAGGATATTTTCCAGGTTCACTCTCCCACTCCGCAGAGACATCCGAGTAAGTGCTCGAGCCGCCATTACATTTCTAACCTTCTTGGTCATCAAATCAAACACATCTCTGTCACCTCCTCTTATTGGTTGGCCGGAAAAAAGTGAAACCACTGGCATAGTCTTTAATGTTTCGATTCAGTTTATATTTCTTTGCATTTGACAGTTCTTTTTCAAAATCCATGAGTTTACCTTGTATATCTTGTAAACATTGTTCCATACATGCAACCTCTAATGCATCTGACAATGTCTCACAGGCAGTAGTTATATCTGTTTTTAATTTTGCCTGTTTTAATCTATCTTGTTCCACCAAAATATTTATCCATTCAATTGAACAACGATGGGCGGCTACCCACCTAGTATGAAACTTTTTATCATTTTCCTCCTACAAATCAAAAGGAGTTGTTGGATTTTTGAAAGCTCTCAAGCCTCGAGGTGTGATATCTGATTCTAAATATCTCTGTAGGCTGAGACAGTTTAAATGAACTGCCAGCTCTTTTGAAATGAGTCTATCCAATTTATCAAATATTTCTTTTGTTTCAGTTGATAAAGAATTACCAATTCGCTGTCCAATACTGGAAAAATGATTACTAGTTCTTCTTTGCTGTTCTTTTAGCAGAAATTTTTGCCAAAAGGTAATCTGCTCTTCCTGGGTCACTCGTTTATTCATTTTATCACCCATAGACAAGGTATACTGGTCTATAGTGGTTTGACTCGAATCCACAGAGTCCTGCCTAAAACATTTAGGCACCGTAAGTGAAGGATCACTGGACATATATTGTTGTTGTTGTTGAGTCTTTCAGCTTTTCCCAGTTAGGGGTTGCCACAGCGGAACTCTGGTCCACTAATGACTGGTAGTTGATTTTTACATGCCGAGTTACCAGCCCTGATGCACAACCTTCAACGAAGGTACGCCCATTCAAGCATGTCTCCACGCAGCAGATGCTCTAACTGAGAATCAAACCGGACAGCATCTTATTGTGAGGTGACAACGCTACCGCAGCACCACCGCTGCGATCACTGGACATATATTATGAACAATAAATAAAATAAAAAATGTGAACCAAATAAAAACAAACGACCAATAAACCAGAATCCACCACAGAATTTTTTTTTGTTTTATTTGTTGTTCATAATACATGTTGAATTATTGTTGCTGTTAACTGCACTGCCTCACAGTGGTCACCTTGGTATGTATAAGCTTGCAGTATACCACACAACCTGTCAGTGCAAGATGTGTGGGCAGAGATGAACATAATGGTGGGAGGAATGGCCTACAGTATGGACATGTGTGACACAGTACCCTTCTACAGTGTGTAAAACACTGTATACACCACTATCACAATGACAAATATTCCAGATCTACACACTGGAAAATCACAGTACCACATTACACACTGTTTACAACCTGTAATGTGATCCTAAAATGAGCAATGCATTTGTAATATGGAACCCTATGTTGAGACAACAATTATGGGGAATACATACCTTAACAAACACTGGACGCATATGTGTGCACACACTTCAAATAACATATTGTGGAAACAGCTTGTGAGGTACTGACAGCATTCGCTCTTCTGGAATACACACCTTCCATTATGTACAGGGCCTAGATGTCACAGCAAGTAATGTTCTGCTGTCCAAGACATCTGCCCATGACATCTGCCCACTCACCTGCAACAGAGGCAGCTCTGGCTTGCACACCTGTTACAAACCATGGAATACATCCCATATCTGAAAGGTAGTAGTCAGGAGTAGGAAACGTAGCCTTACATCAACATTGCATATATACCATGGCAAACAGTGCAGACAGACATGTATGTGTGTATGACATATGGGATAACATTCATGTCAGAAATAAACAGATGCCTACCCAAGACAGATGACAGCACATGTTGCAAACTGGTCATGGAGGCTGCCCAAACAGATGCAGCAACACTGGAGACTTGCAGGAATGTCTAGCAGGTACTGTCTGCACAGTACCTGTGTCGACAATTACCGGAGTCTGCATAACTGTGGCCTATAGGCTAGGGTACTCAGATCAAAGAGTTGTTCCACAGGGGACATCACCCAGGGCTCTCTCCAGGTACCATATGCATAACATTAAGTCTCCCAAAGGCATGTGTTGCAATGTGTTATGGTGTTGCAAGACCAAGGCTGAAATCTACAGACATTATTAATAAAGATACTTGAGCTGCACAAGCATCACCTCAGTCCACCTCACACCCACCATCCCCATCTGTACCCTGCTGGTATCTGTGTACTCCTGTAGGTTTGCTGTTAATTAGCGGAAACTATGGCAGTAGACATGTTGTTCTGCATGAGGGACACCACCAAGTCACACTCATGTGTGGCTCATAGTTGTCATGCATCTTCAAAATGGCTATGGATGGGGTAGTGTGTCACACTGAAACACAACAGTGAAACAAAGTGTATGTCCGAAGGTCACATATAATGGCTGTATCTGAACACAGTCAAGGTCATGAATTGTGCAAGACATAACTGTGTCTGAACAGCAATAGTGTAGGGACTGTGTATCCTCCAAGAGATGTGCACATGAGCCATGCTTGTGATCTGGCAGAGTTGGAGGACATTTTTAGGGAGGGGTGACCACATAATGTCAAGTGAGGATGGGCCATGTTAGTTTACATCTTCCATAAAAAGATACTACTGTTGTTCACGTACAGGTGCTGCAACAAAACATTGTGTAAAGAGTGAGCACACTTATGCAACCCGCATATTGTATGCATCACTATCAACATCTGAACAACTAACACATTTGTTTGATACTGCATGTGATTGCACAGGTCATATGTCACATATCAGGTATGTATAATGGTAACATATGCAGTATTGTGGCCCCATGGCATATCAAGGAAGATGGTGGCATGTCAATAAGGGTGTGTACACTCCACATAGCAACAGTAAGCTTGGGAGGTTGTCAGTATAATTGGATTTCTTTGCTGAGACATGCACTACTGATGATGAGATCTGCATATCAACTCACTATTACCATATGTCCTCATGTTAGCCCAGGTATGTATCTGTCAAACACATAGGGGATGTGGCAACAGAGCAAACATAACCACCACACATATACACAGTCAGCAATGGTGTGTACACTTGTGAGGTATGGTGCACAACACATGGCAGGGTGTTGACAGGTGCACAGAAATAGTGTGTACATGGGTGCAGTGTGTTCCAGGGGAAGGGCCATCACCTAATAACACAATTCATGCATCACAGAGATGTATAATGTCAGTAACAGGGATTGAGATAGCTGCACTGCATGCTGTTGATTGCTATATGTCATGCATGCTGACATGTGGGTAATCAAATGTGTATGTAATATCTATATGCCACCTCACCTGTAAGTTTGTGTTTGTGTGTGTGTGTGTGTGTGTGTGTGTGTGTGTGTGTGTGTGTGTGTGTGTGTGTGTGTGTGTGTGTGTGTGTGTGTGTGTGTGTGTGTGTGTGTGTGTGTGTGTGTGTGTGTGTGTGTGTGTGTGTGTGTGTGTGTGTGTGGGTGTGTGGGTGTGGGTTGGGTGTAGAGGTAAGCAATGACATACAGGTCTGAAAGTAGGGTTTCTGTCTTTCCCTCACAGGTGGCAAGGTGGTTCAGGGTCCCTCCTGCAGGGAATCTGAAGTTAGTGTCCACACAGACTCTGACAGTGATGATAGGTGTGGTGAGGCACAGGCAGGGTTGTCAGTGGCTAACACTGTGCCATTGGTTGACATTCCACTGTTATGTACCCCATCACCACACACAGTCACATTGCCTTTACATACCCCATCACCAGTGGCCATAGATCAGGGGCAGTTGGCGGGTGGTGGCATGGAACAGGGCAGTGTGGGGACTATGACAAGTATGTCTGTACACAGCAGCTATAGCCAGATGTCCAGCAGATCACCACACAGGCAGATGTACAGGGGTGCTCATAGGAGGGCTGCCGGACATCATGCCCCTGGCAGCAGTGCCACAGCTGGTGTCACCAGATGCATGTTTCAGGCCATCATGAAGGCACAGGCATGTATGGAATGGTATAACAAACAGAGTGTGAGGCTACAGAGGGCTACTCATTCAGCTGTTATTGACACCATCCATGATCTTTCAGGTGCCCTCTATTATTTTGCAGAGGTCATGGATAGATGGTTTGGTGAGCTGGCGGGACTGGCCGACCATACACTGTCTGTGTTAGAGCATGTAGTGGGAATACGGTGACAGCATCATGGATGTAGGTCAGCAACATCAGCAGGTGGAGGTCTACATGAACGTGCAGGAAGTTGTAGCCGCTCCCATAGTGGCAGTACCAGCACAGCATGGGGGGTGCTGTCCACACCACACTACAGCAGTTCCCCTGCACATGGCCCTGGCTGGTCCCAACAGGGACCTGGAGCCAGTGGACAAGTGTCATCCTCAGGGGAAAGTAACATATATGGCCTTGTACCTGGTAGTGCCTGTGGATCCCTTGGCAGGCACAGTTCTCATGTCCGTGGCTGGAGACAGTGAACTGCACACCCTGCCATGAACGGTCTGCAGCTGACAAACAAACCCATGTATAAGACAGGCAAATGGCCAAACTGTATGCATACACAAACACACACACACACACACACACACACACACACACACACACACACACACACACACACATCACCAAGACAGCTAGGGCACCTCCATAACTACACATACCACATCTTCACATCCCAATTAAGAGCAAAGCCCCCTAACACACACACATGATGTCAACCAAATGGCTCAGCCTAGGTCTTTGGCAAACCCACACTACACCCTGTGCATATGATGATACCCGTGCCACATCCCTGTCATCCATTCCATTGATGTAGGGACAAGCTACTATGGTTCTGATGCACAGGGTGAATGCATGAAGGTGCATCAGCGTAATGCTGTGCAATATGTTTTCAGCAGGCATGCTTAATGCTTACATGTCAGGATGTGTAGCTGTGTAGGCATGATGCAATATAGCTGGTATTTCCACTAACTGATAGTGGTCTCCATAATGTATTCCATTTCTGTTGGAGGTGTGTATGTGTCATCAGGAGTTTGGTCTGCTGTTGTGTCTTACAAGGGGTTTGGCACTGTGGTGATACATTTTGACTGTGTCATATCCTGGGTACAGCTGCACACAGGTAATAGGTCTGTATAATAATTACTGCATGTGCCACATGGCTGATAGGTCTGAGGGGTGTATACATGTGAGTGCATGGTGGCTGATGTCAACAGCCTGTCTACAGTGGACAATGTACTGTGTACTGGGTGACACACACCACATGTTTTCATATAATAGACACACAGAGGCTTTGGTGTTGATGCTATACACACACATTACTGTACACATGGATGTTCTGTATTTATCTGTGAACACATTTTAGTCTATTTAATTCCACCAAGACATAATAGGCAAAACATCACAGCAGTCTGCTACTTTAATGTTATCAGTGATGGTGCTGGCAGGGTATGTGTCCCCTTCCCATATTTACGGCAATCCTGGCATTGGTAAGCATAGGTGTGCTGGTGTTTGTGGCACAGCCCTACACGTTGGAGGTTGTGGGGTGGTATACAGCTGCACATCATGTGATTGATGACTGCCTATCCTGTTAACATATGCTGTACAGTATTACAGCAGACTAAGCATCAGGATACACAAAACAATGACTTCAGTGGGGGTGGCTGTGTTCACAACATTAACAGCCAACTATATATACCAACTCCAGTATCAATGTTCAGCTCTACAGTGGGAAAGAGAGCATGTACACATCTACCACCTGTTTTGATGGAAATAATTCCCATCAGAGGAGTCCTTTGAAATGTTATCATATGCCAGTCAGTTCATGGACAGATGACCTCCTGTGACATGTATATTCAGTGAACTGAAATAGATCTTTTTACATAAACACACACATGTACTTGGCAACATTGACAGTAGAACTCCTACTTAGGTACGTATTGATAATAATGTTGTTAGTATAATTGCACACAACATACAGCTGTAAGATGAGGTGTGTCCTGAGTCTCTTCTTAGGTCAGGAACATCACCAGGCCTTGTACAGTACGGCAATGGGGGATGTACTGGGTGTTACTGGACAACACATAGTATGCCATATTGTCATAGACACACTGACAGACACCTTACTGTCATAGACACATCTGACAGATCTGGGTTTACCAGTGCAAACTACCTTGTCAGTGAGTCCATTCTGTTACAGATACCTTGCACACAGCATAGGCATCATTGGTCTGTGTAGTGTACTCAGTTACATGTATGGTTGATGGTGACAGTGGTCCTCATACAGTGGACCTTGGAACATGTGCTGGGGTTACCATGGTGTCACAACAGTATACCCAACACCCACACCACACATTGGGTATGTTGCTCACTTACAACTATGATAATACTATGAAGTACCCACATTCACACACTGAACAGGACTGCAATACAAATCCTTGTCTATCTCAACAGTCGTACTACAGGGATATGCATTTATTGCACATGCCAGTGGGATAGTAGGGTGACTGTTTTTCGTGGCTCTCTGAATGTCAGCAACATCACTATGTCTTACACTGTCCATACACTGTAAGGCATAGTGATGACAGCAACATCATTATGCCTTACATTGTATGGAAAGTTGCATTGTATTTGGGCAATGTGGACTCAGAATGATGTATCCAACAAATATACACACTTGCGCACATACACACGCCAGGACTCAGAGGGTAATCCATGGCTATCTAGCCATTTGTATAACAGTGTTGTGCAGGTACTGCAAGCTCCAGGTAGCCCATAGGGTGAAGAATGCGACAAGGTACATGTAAGGTGCAGTACAGCAGCAGCCATTTCAAACTATGGCAATGGGGGGTGCAGTGTGTGAGGAGGTCCTAGGGATATTATCAACAGCAGGTTTACAAACATGAACACTGTTATTATCAGCAATGCACAGTAACACATATGTTGGTACTGGGGCCCATAGGTGCAGGTGTTCCAAGGTGTGTACAAGGATATTGTCCATGGATAGATGATAAGAGTGGGGATGTGGGTACAGTGTTATCATGCCACCTGACATTTGTCAGCAGGCCATCTATCAATTGATGCCACATGACTGATTCCTCAGGGTAACAGTTACATGCAACATCCAATCATCTGGTTGCCTCTTGCAGAGGCTCAGTGAGGTGCACCAACTGACCTGTATGCAAACTATATTAAATAACAAGGTCAGTGTCTGGGGTGGAGTCCTGTCACAAAGCATATTCCGGTGACTGTGCTAATGTAGTTTGGAAATCCATGGCATGTGGTGTATACAGGGTATGGTTTTATACTTGCGGCATTCATAACACAGCTGGTCAACATGTCAGAGTCAATCCAGCATAGATTGACTGTGAACAATCCAGATGGATACCTGACATCTGCACATCTGTACAGAGGACAGACAGATATCAGCTAGCCAAATGGTTATCCATTATGACTACTGTTTTTGATAGATAGACATCTGACATTGATAGGTATGCCAGTACTACATGACAGCAGCCCTCAATGACATGTCCTATACACATAGTAGTCTATAGTTCATATCCACATATCAGATGAGTATCTTGTAGCAAGTACTTGATAACACACAGCTCACACACTGACAACACAGTAGTCAGTATTCAGATTCCAGCTTTGCATGCAAGGATGTATGGTTCCAGTACGACAATCTGCAATCCACTCTTACTTGGAAAGTGCTGACAACAGTGGTAATTTAATGCTGTGCCTGCATATAGACTGGGATACTCCCCATCTATGAAACATACTACAGGAAGAAAAAAAAAAAAAATTGTAGTGGTAGGGCAGCAAAATGGCAGGCAGTTATAATAAACTGGATGATATCCCTCCTATGTGCTCTGTTACCTCAGACTAAATAGTAAATTGATTACAGGTCATTCATTTGAACTCTCCGGTTGAACTATTAGAGTAACAATTAGTTCAATACGCTTGGCGTTGTCAGCACCAAACATTAAGCGAAAATAGCGTAATAACAGGACTTCATTCAAGCTTTCATTCTTGTAACATATGCCTTAACTATAAATGCTCATACCTCAATGAGTCCGATATGGTCAGGCTCATTCGAGTGTCAAAATTCCTATGTGCGCTGTTGTTGGCAAACAAAAGAACTGGCTTGTGAGGAAATCAATGCAAGGCAGGTTTCCCGTAAGTTATAACAGTTCATTTAAGTCAATACATCCACTCTGAATATGTGTGCTTCTATAAATAAGCAGTAAACCAGGCTTACT
The DNA here is from genome assembly GCF_019279795.1 of Protopterus annectens. Classification (NCBI taxonomy): domain Eukaryota; kingdom Metazoa; phylum Chordata; order Ceratodontiformes; family Protopteridae; genus Protopterus; species Protopterus annectens. The sequence continues at coordinate 1,960,851,011 of NC_056733.1, forward strand.
TGAGTATAAGTACTAAGCAGGCTTGTAGGAAAGTCAATACAAGGCAAGTTTGCCGCGAGTAATAACAGTTCGTTTAGTCAGTACATCCAACCTCTCGAAATGTGCGCTTCCCTCAGTAAGCAATGAACCACGCTTACATGGATATAAGTACTGAGTAGGTTATGTAAAAAGCAGATCTTGTAAAAAGCAGGTCTTCCTGCAAAACCTTTAAGCTCATTTGGGTCAATAAATCCAACCTCTTGGCATGGATACGGCCAAAACTGTTCACTTAAATACGCTCAACAAACGATAAATTTTCTATATAGAAGGATCGACCCAACATCAATGATATAATGCGGTAAAATATTTATTTAGGCAGAACGGCAAGCGCTTTCACCCGAAGGCTTCATCAGGCCATCAAACATTACATTTTCAGTTAAAACCACATTTTAAATACTTTTGCAATTAGTGACATCACTTCCCTCAATTTCCTGTAATTGCTATAATTACGAAAAATTCAAGTATTTTTAAAAAGATACATTATACATTATACTATCTATGTGATGCAATTGTAAAGTAGTTCTAAAATAATTATTGCAATTAATTAGAATTCATAAGACACTCATAAAATAACCCTTATATATAGAAACAATATATATATATATATATATATATGAGAATCCAAATCAGTATAATATAATAACTCCATTCGTAAAGATAAATAAATATAAATATAATAGTCTGCATTTCATCATATTGTACATATATAAAAAATAAATAAAATAATAATTATATGCATACTAAAATAAAATACATAATTATATATCTGAAGTGTGTGTGTGTGCATATATGTACATATCAAAATGTGAGGACAAAATCTATCTAAAAATATGTTATAAATACAAAGGTATATATTATATTATTATTTATTATTATTATTTATTATTTATTATTATTAATTATTATTATTATTATTTTTTTTTTTTTAGACACATATTCCTGCATTTTTGCACTTTTATTCTATACCTTAGCTTATAGTACATTATAAAAAGTATATATACCTTTAGAGATATACAATTATGCAATTATGTATTTTTGTTTACATTTTATGCATTTCATTATTTTGTTCTGATATATACCTTTGTATTTATAACATATTTTTAGATAGATTTTGTCCTCACATTTTGATATGTACATATATGCACACACACACACTTGATGTCACTAATTGCAAAAGTATTTAAAATGTGGTTTTAACTGAAAATTTAATGTTTGATGGCCTGATGAAGCCTTTGGGTGAAAGCGCTTGCCGTTCTGCCTAAATAAATATTTTACCGCATTATATCATTGATGTTGGGTCGATCCTTCTATATAGAAAATTTATCGTTTGCTGAGCGTATTTAAGTGAACGGTTTTGGCCGTATCCATGTCAAGAGGTTGGATTTATTGACCCAAACGAGCTTAAAGGTTTTGCAGGAAGACCTGCTTTTTACAAGATCTGCTTTTTACATAACCTACTCAGTACTTATATCCATGTAAGCGTGGTTCATTGCTTACTGAGGGAAGCGCACATTTCGAGAGGTTGGATGTACTGACTAAACGAACTGTTATTACTCGCGGCAAACTTGCCTTGTATTGACTTTCCTACAAGCCTGCTTAGTACTTATACTCAAGTAAGCCTGGTTTACTGCTTATTTATAGAAGTGCACATATTCAGAATGGATGTATTGACTTAAACGAACTGTTATAACTTACGGGAAACCTGCCTTGCATTGATTTCCTCACAAGCCAGTTCTTTTGTTTGCCAACAACAGCGCACATAGGAATTTTGACACTCGAATGAGCCTGAACATATCGGACTCATTGAGGTATGAACATTTATAGTTAAGGCATATGTTACAAGAATGAAAGCTTGAATGAAGTCCTGTTATTACGCTATTTTCACTTAATGTTTGGTGCTGACAATGCCAAGCGTATTGAACTCATTGTTACTCTAATAGTTCAACCGGAGAGTTCAAATGAATGACTTGTAATCTAATTACTATTTAGTCTGAGGTAACAGAGCACATAGGAGGGATATCATCCAGTTTATTATAACTGCCTGCCATTTTGCTGCCCTACCACTACAATTTGTTTTACTCTAAACTATACAGGGTAAGCATATCAAGCAGCCAATATATTTCTTATACTTTTCATTATACTACAGGAAGAGTTTGATGTCCTAGCCATATATACACAGGTGTCCCAGACAGTATACTCACACCCCTTGCTAGTGTACCAACAGCGCATAGAAGCATATGTACATTACATGAAATACACTTATTAATAATGTCATTACCCTGCTTTTTTATCAGATTGGAATGGGATCAGTGCATACCAAGGCTAAGCTATACTAAGGTGTAACCATTGCTTAACTGTAAATGCTAAGCTGATTTGCGCACTGATAAGTGAAGCTTACACAGTGTAAGCACCTATTCGTTTTACTGTACAGTAGTGGCACTTACCGTCATGCAAACCCACACAAACATGCTTAAAGCTGCTCAAAACTGCCCTAACCACTCTGTATCCAACAGCCCTTGTTCTGCCTAGCAACAAAATAAACAGCCCTTACAGGTCTTGCCCCCAGGAGGCTGTACAATATAGTCACAGCAGTTAACCACTACACCATCACAGGTGTGATGATGGCTGTTACTTTTTCAATTATCTCTGTCAGTACACATACTGAAGAGTATTGAACAACTGGTGTGACTTCTACAATTGTGTAGTACTTGTAAGTGATATGACTGTTTAATCAAGTATGATGTGATATCTGACTATACACATAATAAATAACTATGGTGTGATACATCTGCGAAGGTATATACAACAGCCAGTTCTACACCTAAGAGGGATATGGATATATATATATATATATATATATATATATATATATATATATATATATATATATATATATATATACACATATGTAGATATATGTGTACATAGACATATATAGTTATATACGTTTATATGTGTATATTGATTTATTTATATATATATATATATATATATATATAGGTATGTAATATATATACACACACATAGACATATATATATATATATATATATATATATATATATATATATATATATATATACCTATATATAAATATTTAGAGTATATATAGGTAGGGATATGTGGGGGTGTGGGGGTTGTAGCCCCCACTTAATTTGGTTTTATGTTATCTGGTTTTGTTTTACATTATTTGGTAAAAGCCATCTAGGTGGGGGGGCTGCACTCCCCACTCCCCCCAACTATATATAATAACACCAGGATCACACGACAGTGGGGAAAAGGACATATACCTTTCACTTGCCTTAGAGTACTACTTTTCAGTAAAATGAGTTTTAGGTGAAATGAACTTTAGGTGATTTGGTGTCAGTGAAATTGTCTTTAGGTGAAGTGATACGAATCCATATATATATATATATATATATATATATATATATATATATATATATATATATATTGTATGTATAGAAAAAAAAATATATATATATATGTACATATATATATATATGTATATATATATATATATGTACTATTTATTTTTTATTTATTGACATTTGTTAACAGGGTTTGTCCAACTTTGCTTGTTTCCCATTTTCAGTGGAGACCCGAGGAGAAAAGCGCCAGTAGTACATTTTAAACAAGGACAATTTTAAACAATATTGATATAATAGCAGTTATAGCAAAACGTTTCCCATATGTTGGGTTACATGCATAAGTTAAAGTTGCATTAAAAAGAAGCTAAGTAACAATTTTACATTGATATAGTTCAATAGGTCAACAATAAACAAAATTTGTTTGTATAAAATTATGCAAATTCATAGTAGACACATTGGAGAGAGAGGTGTAATGAGGTAATAAGTATGGTCCTTTTTAGGGTACGTAAAGGGAAGGAAGACTAGGTAGGGTCATGGCAAGGGCAGGTTCTGGAATTGAGAAAATAAGCTTTTAGTTCATTTTTAAAGTGTGAGGTGTGGGAGATTGAACGTACGTCAATGGGAAGTTTGTTCCAAGCATGGGCAAGGGAGTATTTGTAGAGTAGTTTGCCTACTGACATTTTTGGGTGGTGGATATCAAGTAATTGTTGGTTAGAAGTACGGAGGGTCCGGGATGGGATGTAGATGGAGACTAAGGAAGATAGAGACGGACAGAAGGAGGGTTTATAAAGAATAGAGTGTAGCATATGAAATTGATAAGATAGCAGAAATTGGGGAAGTTCAAGCCATTGAAGAGAGTTTAAATAAATGCAGTGGTGTGAGTTGTATGGGGAGTTAGTAATGAATCTGGCTATTTTATGGTAAGTCTGTTGGAGTTTGTTAGAGTGAAGGCCTGGATATTGGTAAGAACTGGGGTGGTGTATAAGAGGGAGTGGAGGAGGAGTGCCTGGCCCAGGGTAAGTCTAGATTCAGGGGTTAGGAATTTTTTGTTCCGATATAGCAGACCTAGTTTCGGTTTGTTTATTTTATACATTGGAGCATGTGTTGGTTGATCTTTAGTTTGTCATCGATAATGACCCCTAGGAGTTTTGTGTGGGTGTCAGGTTGGATAGTTGTATTGTTAGAAGACGTAATAAAAAAGGAAGTTTTGTGATGAGAAAGAGAACGGGGAAGAAAAAGTAGGAGTTTGGTCCTTTTGGGATTTAGGATCAATAGGTTGTGAGAGAGCCATTTTTCAGTGGATAGTAAGGCCTGTTGGGTCAGGGAGTGTAGTTCAGGAATGTTATTTGACATGGATAAAAGTGTGGAGTCTTCGGCATACTGAATAAGGGAGGATTCTTTGCATGAGGTGTAAAGATCATTGGTGAAGATGTTAAACAAAAGGGGTCGCAAGATGGAGCCTTGGGGAACACCAGTGGAGATGGGAAGGAAAGGTGAGGAGGATGAGAGCCATTTGACAGATTGTTCCCTGCCAGATATGTAAAGTACAGTTTTGTACCTACCATAAATGTAGATGTTCGAGGATCCACATTGCTGCAGTCCTAACTATTGGGGTAGTCCGCTGTCCAGTCGGCCCGAATACCAAAGTATATGGCTGACGTCGGTCAGGCGATTAGACTGACGCCAGTACGTCAGGGTACTAATGCGCATGACCGACGTCATATCCTCAGTCTTTTCTTGCCCCAGATGTCAGAAGACCCTAAAAAGACAAGGCCAAAACCAAAAACTCCAAACATACCTGCACCAAAAATATGTACAATAAATACAAAATTACCAGAATATAACCTCACCTACACAACCACCCCTAAACACAGAGGGAAGGAGGGAGGGTAAATTGGACTGCAGCAATGTGGATCCTCGAACATCTACATTTATGGTAGGTACAAAACTGTACTATGTTCTTCATTCCACATTGCTGCAGTCCTAACTATTGGGTAGAATCCCAAAGCAGAGGTAAGGGAGGCTGGCAAATCATAAGGAAGCAGGAGCTGACAACATGCCTTGCAAAATAGCTGTGGCAAAACCAGCCCTAGACTTAGAGTAGAGAGGAAGGTGATAATGCTTAGAGAAAGTATGCACTGAACTCCAAGTAGCTGCCTCCAAAATATCCTTAGTTGCCACCCCTTAGAAATGCAGTTGAAGTGGCAGTAGCCCTAGTGGAATGAGGCCTAATCCCAGCTGGAATCTCCTTGCCATGATGGGAATAACAAAATGCAATGCAAAACCCAATCCACCTAGAAATAGTTTGTTTTGACACAGGCTTGCCCTCAAGAACTCAAAGCAAAAGAAACAAACAACTGCTGAGACTGCCTAAAATCCTTAGTCCTGCTTAAATAATAACGCAATTGCCTGTGTACATCTAAAGTGTGCAAAATCTTTTCCCCTTTATTTTGGGGGTCTGCATAAAAAGTAGGCAAATGAATAGTTTGGTTTAAAGCCACACTAGAAACCACCTTAGGCATAAAGGAAGGATTAGTACGTAATGATACCCTATCCTTATGAAAAATCAAAAAAGGCTCTACCGCCATAAGGGCCTGCAATTCAGAAACCCTTCTTGCAGAAGTAATGGCCAACAATAAAGCAGTCTTCCATGACAAGTATTTCAATTCAGCAGTAGCCGCAGGCTCAAAAGGTTGTAGAGTAAGTTTCTCCAACACAAAATTGAGATCCCAAGCAGGAGTAGGAGCTCTACGTGGGGGTCTTATATTCTTTGCCCCTCTAAGAAATTGCTTGAACAAAGGATGCGAAAACAATGGTGGGTCACAATCATAGTGAGCTGAAATTGCTGCAGCATGAATCTTAATGGAAGAGAAAGACAAACCTTTGTCCAATAACTCAGTAAGTTATTGAAGAGCCACACTCAAATTAGGCTCAGAAATCTCCAAATTGTTTGCTGCACTCCAAAATAAAAATCTCTTCCATTTTTCTGCGTACACTTTCCTTGTACTAGGTCTTCTGGCTTCCATAATCACATTTAAAACTTGTTGAGGAAGTTGAGACCTGCTGTGTTTCAAAACAGAATATGCCAGGCTGTTAGATGAAGAGAGTGAAGCTTGACATTGAGCAGGTGACCGTCCCTCTGAGACAACAGGTGTGGAATCAAAGGTAAAGGCCATGGAGGCTTCCTTACCAGACTCCTCAGTAATGGGTACCAGTGTTGCCGAGGCCAATCTGGAGCTATTAAAATCATCCTTGGCTTGTCTTGTCTGACCTTTAGGAGCACCTTTGGGAGAAGAGGCAGAGGTGGAAAGGCATACACATGAAGATTTTTCCAACTGAAAGACAGAGCATCCACTTTCCAAGCTGTGTGATGAAACCCCTTTGTGCAAAACTTTGGCAGCTGGTGGTTTAGTGGAGAAGCGAACAGATCTATGTCTGGAGTTCCCCATGACACTGTCAATTTTGAAATACATGAAGATCCAGTTTCCACTCGTGGGGATCCATGATTTGTCTGCTTAACACATCTGCTAAGGAGTTCTGTGCTCGGCAGAAACCTTGCCTGAAGAGTTAGTTGCAAGCTGAGCGCAGTCTCCCATAAAATCATTGCTTGCCTGCACAACGGGTAAGAATGTGTTCCCCTTGTTTGTTGATGTACCACATGACAGTTGTGTTGTCTGTTAGAATCAACACCTGCCCTGGAAGAAGTAACTCCTTGAACGCCATTAATGCAAACTGGACTGCTAACATCTCTTTCATGTTGATATGTAGATGCTGTAGTCTGGCAGGCCACTTGTCTTGTATCCACTTTCCATTTAGATGAGCTCCCCAAGCAATGTCTGAGGCATCTGTCGTTAGAATCTGACTCGCCTCTGGCCGGGTCACAGAGAGTCCCTTGTTTAGGTGACATTCCTGAGCCCACCACAAAATTCCTTTTGAATGCAAGGTATTATTTGAATGACAGTGTCCAAATCCTGGCAGTGCTGTGTCCATACATTTTGAGATACCATTGCAGCTTCCTCATATGCAGTTTGGCATTGGGAAGCACCAGAATACAAGATGCCATGAACCCTAAGGCTTGAAGGACTGTCCTTGCAGTCAGCCCGGACTGAAGAGATAGTTGAAGGAAGTAACTGGAAAGATTCTTTTGTTTGTCCGGGGTTAAAAGGCCATCTGGGCTGCTGTATTCAGTCTCACACCCAGAAAGCACATGTCTTGAGAGGGTACTAGACTGGACTTTATTTCGTTCACAGAATACCCTAGGCATCTTAGCACTGCTATCACAAATTCCAAATGCTGTAAAGGTCTTCCTTTTCTTGAGCCAGAATCAGGCAGTCGTCCAAGTAAGGATAGATTTGAATTCCTTTTAACCTGAAGTAAGCTATCACTGGAGCCAGAACCTTTGTGAATACTCTGGGCGCAGTAGATAAGCCAAAGGGCAATGCAGAGAACTGATAATGAGAATTTCCAGCTCGAAAACACAGATACTTCCTGCAACTTAGTCTGATAGGCACATGAAGGTAAGCTTCCTTGAGATCTAAAGTTACCATCCAGTGATCTTTGCCCAGCAGAGGTAAAAGCTGTTGTAACGTCAACATTTTGAACTTGGGAATGTCCAGATAAGTGTTGAGGATAGATAAATCCAAAATTGGTCTCCACGTGTTCCCCTTCTTCGGTACTAGGAACAGGCGAGAATAAAATCCTAGGCCCCTTTCTGGCACAGGAACTGGCTGAATGGCCCCTATTTGGAGCAACAGAGAAATTTGCTTGTGAGCCTCTTTTCTTTGTAGAGGAGGAATGTCTGGCATGCCTTTGAAAGGAGGCAAGGTATGGAAATAAAACCTGTAACCGTGGTGAATGATATCCAAAACCCATCTGTCTTGGGTAATTAAATCCCAATTTTTTTTGAAAAGAGCCAGCCTTCCTCCCAAAGGTGCTGCCAGGCGAGAATGTACTGGCAGCTGAAAAGGTAGGTCATTGGGTCTGTTTACGAAAGGACTGACCCCTGCCCTCACCAGAAGACTGAGCAGGTGAACAACCTGTTCTAGGCCTAAAAGAACCTTGTGCTCTGCCCCTACCACGTCTAGACCTACCCCTAGACTGGGAATCATAAGCAGGATAAGTCCATCCCTTAGTAGGCCAATTTCTACTAAACTTCGGAGGCTGAACCTGCAAAAAATCCTTAACAGTTTGCATAGACTTAGCCTTGTCCTCCATTTTCTTTAAAACTGCTTCCACAGGCGAACCAAACAACACATCAGACTGTAAAGGAGCATCCAAAATCCTTGTTTTAACATGCTCAGCTAAATTCTGATCCCTCAACCAGGCATGCCTACGAAGAACAGAACCAGTGGCAGCCACCCTCGAGGAGGCCTGCACAGCATCAAAACCACACTGCAAGGAATGTTTACCCACCTGTTCAGACACATGAACTAAATCCTGCAACTCTTTACACTCAATACCTTCTGCCAGAGCATCCACCTTAGATTTCAATTGTGAAAGGAGATAATTCTGATATTTTAACATGTGAAACTGACAATTCAACGCCCTCATGGCTAAAGTGGAAGAAGTATACACTTTCTTTCCCCATCTATCCAAAGCCCTTGCCTCTTTATCAGGAGGAACAGGATTTTTAACAACAGAGGCCTTCACACCTTTAGGCCCCTGAGAGACAGTTTCGGGTCTGCCCTAGGACTCTTAAAAGATACTTATGAGCTTCAGGCACCCTATAGTACCTATCCGGTTTAACTGGGGCAGGAGGCAAAGAATCAGGATTCAGGAAGCCTCTGCAAAAACATCTTCCACCACATTCAGAACAGGAGGTATAGCTAAAGGCCTATGCTGGGGTAAAACAAGAATTCCCTAAGCCTCTTCCTGGAATCAGAGAAATCTTGACCTTCCCATTTAAAATGCTCCCTCATGGAATGCAGAGTCTCTGAAAATGAAAAATCCTCAGGAGGAGAAGCTGAAGGAGTAGAATCATCCACATCAGAATCAGAATAAGGAGGATACTCCTGCAAGTCTTCAGCTGAAGACTCAGAAGCCTCCGAACATTGCTCAAAACTCTCAAACTCAGGTTCCACCCTAGGCCTCTTATCAGGAGGGGGCATAGAACCTCTAATCATAGTAATCAAATCCTCTGCCATTTTAAGCATATGTTTCTTAGGCAAAGACCCTGAAGCACTAGGAGAAACCCCACTGAAGCTAAACTTGGCCTGCCTCTCAAAGAAGCCTTGGAAACAGAAGGGAGGCTCTAACCACCTTAGGAAGAGAGGGAAGAACAGCCACCTGAGAAGCCCCTCAGCCTGGCCTACTTCCTGAGAGGACACATCCTGTAACAGTAAAGTCTCTCCCTGAGACTCCAAAGAAACTCCTGGCAGAACCTCCGGCTCCACTGAGCCTTCTAAAGAACCGACGTCCGGGACTGTCGGTTCTTCCACTCTAGGCTTTGCTGCTTTGTCCTTGCGCTTTTTGGCCGAAGCGGGCGTCGGAGCATCCGACGGCATTTTATAATTACAACGCTTCCCAAAACTAACCTGGCACAGTCTAACCTTCTCTTAATAGTGCGTTTGTTAAATCTAGCACAAGAGCGGCATCCAACAACGTCGTGCTCAGGCCCTAAACAAGGTATACACAAAGTATGGTAATCCCTATGAGGTATCTGTTTCCCACAAGAAATACAGTTATTCACTTTTTCTGACATCCGGTTAAATACTGAGGCAAGAAAAAACCAAAATATTCCCCAACGGGGTACTTAGCCAACTTTGATTCGGTCTGAAACTCTGACTTCAGAAACTTTCAGAACGCCAACCTGCACTCGCAAAATTGCTTCTGCATCGGACCATGCGGCAAAAAAGACTGAGGATATGATGTCGGTCATGCGCATTAGTACCCTGACGTACTGACGTCAGTCTAATGTGCCCTGACCGACGTCAGCCATATACTTTGGTATTCGGGCCGACTGGACAGCGGACTACCCCAATAGTTAGGACTGCAGCAATGTGGAATGAAGAACATCTATTAAACCAGGCAAGTGCAGAGGGGGATAGGTGGAGATTTGCGTGTTTGGATAGTAGTAGAGGATGAGAGACAGCATCAAAGGCTTTGGAGAGATCCAGGAAGAGACAGGAAATGAGTTTATTGTTGTCTAGGGCCTCTGCAATGATATGAGTGAAGGAGAGGAGGGCAGTGGTGGTGCTGTGGTGAGGACAAAATCCATGTTGGGTAGGGGTAAGTGTTGTGTGAGGAGGTGATTGAGAAGCTGTGAGTGAATACATTTTTCTAATATCTTGGAGAGGGGGGGCAGAATGGCAATGGTTCGGTAGTCTGAGGGGTCAGTGGAGTTTCCACCTTTAATGAAGAGGGATAGTGAAGAAAGATTTCCAAAGGGTGGGAACAGTTGATTCCAGCATAGATTAATTAGTATAGATATAGGAGAGGCAATTGAGTCAACAGCAAGTTTGAGGAATGTAGGAGATAGACTGTCAGTGGAAGGAGCGCAAGGTTTTAGCTTGAGTAGTAGAGATTTGATGTAAGTAATGGGAACTGGCTCAAAAGAAAACAAAGTTGTGTTAGTGGGACTTGGAAGGGTGGTTGTCAAAATAGAGTTTGACTTAGAGGTTACCAGATTTTGGATGGAAGAGATAAAGTGTTTATTCAGAAGGGTAGCTGTTCCAGAGAGGAAGAGTTAGGGTATGGGGAGAGATTGGAGTGCTTTCCCGGATAGATGATGTTGTTGAGAGTTGACCAAAATTTTCGATGATTGGATTTGTTGTTTTGCTGAGCAGAGCTATAGTATAACTTTTTGTCATTAGTTGTATGTTTTTTTTGCACAGTTCCTCAGCTGCTTGTATTTGTGAAGAAAAGGTGGTTGTTTAGTTTTAGTCCAGGTTTTCCAAGCACAATCTCTTTGTTTCATAAGGGACCTAGTCTCTTTGGAGACCCAGGGAGCATGGTTTCATTTTACTCTGCTCTTCCTAGAGGGAGGTAAGGAGTTTAGAGTTTTCATGAAGATGCTATTGAAAGTGCTTACAGCATCATTTAGGGGGAGGTGTTTTAGGATGGACCAATCTATGTTGTGGAGAATGGAGTTAAATTGAGATGAATTGAAAGTCAACAGTTTTCGACAGTCTTTGATAAGGTGGGGTTTAGGAATATCGGAGTAGTGTCTTTAGATGGTGGTAGGGAGATGATCACTGAGGGAGTCAGGTAAGGTAGTGGGATTGTGGTATTGGTGGGGGAAATTGGTATGGATCCAGTCTATGATGGAGCTGGAAGTGGAATTTTTATGGAAGTGAGTGGGAGATGTTATAAGTTGGTGGAAGCCTTGTAGGTGGATACTGAGTTGGGGGGAGTCAGTTGTGAGTTTGGACCAATCGATGCTGACATCACCAAGGATAATTGTCTCATATGGTATGTTATGGGAGAACCAGGATAGGATGTATTCAAGAATGGGCAGATTGTTACCAAGAGGAAGGTAGATAGAGGCAATTGCATATTTTTTTGTGGGGATTTAGATGGCAGTTAAGGATGATGATTTCAGCTGGGAGGAAGTCAGGAATTGGGGAAGGGTATGCTGAGAGGTTAAGGTTGTTTGAGTAGAGGATGGCCATGCCACCACCTTTTTTTACAGGTCTATCAGATCAGAAGATATAACCTGGTGGGAGTATTTTCACTATTTGAGAATTGTGGCTTGAGCCAGGTTTCAGATAGGGAGAGGATGCGAGGGGTATTGAGAGCATACCTCCCAACCATACCGAATTTCTCGGATTTTACCGAGTTTTGGGGTCAAAATGAAGGGGTGCCACGATTTCCGAGCAGGAATGGATTAACGGCAGCAACAGGCTGCAAATGCCATGTCCGGGAAGTTGGAACAGAAGCAGCACTCGGTTTGGGGAGCACTCGTTTGGAAGATTCAAGTAAGGGAATCAAGTGCAAATGGAAAGCAGTGTGTGTGTGTGTGTAGCTATTCTTTCAGTTAACCTGGGCTCTAATTAATTCAATCTGCAGTTCTTTGAGAATTGCGATACTGTGTGCAGCAGCAGAAGCTCTTTGAACTAATGTACGTGTGTTCAGGTCCTCAGGAATCTCTTGTAGTCCATTCAGATACTGTCTCTAATTCATTGTGTGTGTGTATTTCATTCAACCTGCAGGTATTTGAGATACTGTGCAGAATGTATTCAGATTTCCTTCTTGTGACTTGTGCATTTTATCACTTTGAGAACACGTCGTTCTTTCAGTTAACCTGGGTTGGCCACTCTAATTCATTCAACCTGCAAGTCTTTCAGATACTATGTGCAGAAGCTCTTGTAGTCTGTTTATAAGTGTGTGTGTTCAAGTCTTTCAGATACTAATTTATTACATGTGTGAAGGTCTTTGAGATACTGTATGCAGAAGCTCTTGTTCATAGGTTCATAGGTTCATAGGTTCATACTAGGCTATCTGCCCTAGGGCATTTATAAGCCTAGCCAGAATGTGTTTGGCTTTCTCCACCCATTTTAAATTTATTTTGCTATGCCCTTTTTCAAGGTTAGTATACTGTGCCTCTGTCTAACAGTGACATAGAAGTGATACCCGAGGTAAACCTACGATCTCCCATCCACTCATCAAGATTCCTCTTGAAGAGAGTCAATGAGGGACTCTGCCTAACCTGGACTGGGATTTTATTCTAGAGTGAAGGGAGTCTCTGGGTTATGAATATGTCCCTCCAGCATGTCCTATTTATTTCAGTGCTGAGGTTCAAGTCTCTCGAGCGCGTAGCTCGATGGGATTTGGATTTTCTGAGGTGCAGCATGTCCATTAATTCCGGGTTGGACATGGCTTTATATGTCAGGCACAGATCACCTCTGAACAGGCGGTATGCCACTGAGTAGAGCTGGAGTTTCTTTAACTGGGCAGCATATGGCATCTGTTTGAGCCCTTTGATCCTCTTGGTGAGGTACTTTTGGGGTCTTTCCAGTTGCTGCAGGTGTCTGGTAAGGTACATCCCAAAAGGGGCATTGTACTCAATTATGGGCCTGATGAGGGATGAGTAAAGAGGCACAATGACCTCCCCTGATCTATATGTGAATCCCTTCATGATTAGGTGGGCTATATAAAATGTTTTTCTAATCACTTTGGCCACGTGATTGTCAAATGAGAGATTGCTATCAACTTGGGTCCCCAGGTCCCTAATTACTTCTTCTGTACTTAATGGATTACCACCTATGTGGTAATTTGTGGGCACTTTGTTTTTGCCAAAGGGGGTGACTATACACTTTTTGGCATTTAGCTTGAGGCCATGGCTCTGGCACCAGTTGTCTATTTCTATGAGGCCCTTTTGGAGGATGCTTGTGTCGGCTGGAGAGTCGATTATGGCGCCCAGTTTGCAGTCATCTGTGAACTTGGTCAGCCACAGTCCTTCCGTGTTGGCCTGTACCTCCGAGAAATATATACCGAACAAGAGAGGTCCCAGGACTGAGCCTTGTGGGACACCACTTGTAACTGGTTTGGAGTCTGACATGGCTCCAGCAATTCTAACCATGTGGGTTCTGTCCTTGAGCCAGTTTGCAATCCATCTAGTGACATAGGGGTTTATATTTAAGCTGGTGAGCTTATCTATAATGCCCGAGTGGGGTATTGTATCGAAGGCTTTTGCGAGGTCCAGGTAGGCTGTATGGACCACCTTCCCCTCGTCAATGGCCTTGGTGACTGTTTCAAAGAAATCAACCAGGTTTAAGAGGCAGGATCTGCCCTTAACAAAGCCGAACTGGGTAGGATCCAGTGTTTGTAGGTCCCCAATAGCTTTATTTATGAGGTCCATGATGATCCTTTCCATAGCTTTGCAGACCAAGCCAGTCAGGCTTATGGGGTGATAGTTTCCAGGATCCGTTGAGGCACCACCTTTATGGAGAGGGACCACTGTTGCTGTATGCCACTCTTTGGGCACATATCCTGTAGTAAGGCTGAGATTGAACAGTAGTTTTATGTTTGGGTTTAGCTCTTCTTGGAGTTCATGTAGGACGCAGCCCGGGACACCAACTGGTCCCATTGATGCTGTGTTTTTTGCTTTGGAGAGGGTGGCTCTTACCTGAGCATCTGAGATGTCAGGGGGGCAGCACTCTGCTGGGATAGATATTTGCCCTTTTGGTGGGGAGGGGGGGAGAGAAGTTTGCGCTGAACCTGTCAGCTAGGATGTTGGCAATGTCTGTGGGTTCGGTGTATTTTTTGTCATTTTGGACTAATTCTGAGCATATCTGGGAATTACCACCCAGGTTCCTAACATAACTAAAGAAAGCCTTGTGATTATCCTTAGTGTCCTGTGCAATTTTTCTCTTGAAGCTGGCCTTAGACAATTTTATGTGTGCCCATAGTTTTTTGCTAATACTGATCAGTGATGCCTTCCCTTTTTGGGATTTTGCTCTATCATTTAGTAGCTTCCTCCTTCTATTGTATAGTTTGTTTATGGCTGGGGTCCACCAGACAGGACGTCTGCCTTTGGAGGATTGGGTCTTGGTTTTATTTGGGATCGCATGATCCATGCATTCCTGAAGGTGTTCATAGAATGCGTTTATAAAGGATTCTGCTGTCTGGGCTGTATTTTCCACAGGCCCGGGGGCTTTGAAGGATTCCACCTCAGTTTTGAGGAGTGTGAAATTTGCTTTAGAGAAGTTTTTCACTGTGGTTTCTGGGCAGGGGGTGGGGTCGGGATGTGAATATCCAGTGAGATTAGTTTATGGTCTAATCTTACCAGTGAGGGATACACTTCTGGTCTGGAGCATAGAGTCCCCATGTTGGTGATGATCAGGTCCAGTATGTTTTCCCCTCTTGTGGGAGTGGTAACAAGTTGTTCCATATCATTTGAGTTTATAAATTCTAGGAACCTTTGGGCTAGGGTGTTGGAGCTAGAGTAATGCTCCCAGTCTATGTTTGGGTAGTTGAAGTCGCCCAATATAATGGTGTTTGGAGAGACTTTCATATTTTCCAGTGTTCTCAGGAAGGCCGAGTGGGGTTCCTGGGTTTGGGAGGGTGGTCTGTAGCAGGCTATAAACTGGAAGGCAGTTTTACCCACTGTTAGTTGCACATGGATAGTCTCTGATGCTTCATGCTTTGCCACCAACCTGGAGGTGTGGGTATCTTTGATGAATATCGATACTCCCTCCTTTTGTGGTTCGGTCCAAGTTTTGGGGCCGAAAAGCATGGTATGAGGTATAACCTGGTAGTGCTGGGGTGCTCTCGGGAGCCCTGAACCAGGTTTCTGTTACTGCACAGATATCGATTTTCTCCATGCTAAGGAGAGTTTCGAAAAGTGCATCTTGAGGTTTAGACTGCTGGCGTTGAGTAGTATTACTCTTAGTTTCTTATCCCTTGTGATACCTATGGAGGTGGGTTTGTCTTTGAGCCTTGCCTAAAAAGGCACTATGGGGTAGCAAGAGCCTTTGCCAATATCCAAAAGCCCAGGGTGACAGGTGCAAGCCGTCCCTAGCGAAGCATCGTGGCTTGTCGAGCATATCATCCCAAGCTGACAGGCATTGGATCCCCTTTGAATGACATCAGTACTTAAGCCAATTGTTGAAATTGATCATCTTGTCTTCATATTGTGGCATCATTCTTGGTGAGGGTAAGATGCTACTCAAGGTCAGGGTCATACCGGCCTGGGCTACATGCTCAGAGAGCTCCTTTATGTCTCTTTTCATGTAGTCCAGGGAGGTACGTCTCTGGTCATTCACACCAGCATGGACAATGACTGAGTCATATTTGTACTTGCCTTGGAGTGACCTGAGTGCTTGTGTTATGTGGCAGATCCTAGCGCCCGACAGGCTGCTCACTGTGACCCTCCCCTTGTTCAGCCTGGTGAGAGGGACGTCAGTGTGCCTGACGATAGAGTCACCTACTACAAGTGTATCAGGTGTGTTGTTCAGTCTTAAGGGCTGTGACTGTTTGGCACACTGGCTTTGTGAGATATGTGTTGCACGTGTTTTGTTTTGGGGTAGCGACTGCTTGGGTGTCTGCTTTGGAGGTCTCTGCTGCTTTGGCAGATCTTTATTTAGAGCCTCAGTATGTTTTGTGTGATTATGTGTTTGGTTTGCTGTCGTGGTAGGTCTATGTGAGACTGGAATTGTAGTGAGTGTGGTTTCCTTCTCCTCCTGACTGGTTATGCCAGTACTGAGTTGAGAGAGCTTAGCCTCCAGTTTGGCTATATGGTTGCATCTCTCACATGTGTTGGAATTTGTTGGGAGGAGGAGAGGGTTGTCTGTGTACATGAGGCAGTATTTCGTTTATCAGTGTGTCTGTTCAGAAAGCTCTTGTAGTCCATTTATCAGTGTGTGTGTGTTCAGGTCTTTGAGTCATTGTCTATAATTTTGTGTCTGTAAAATGCAGCAGTTAGAGCAAGACCCTCAGTTCTCTACCTATGCCACCACTTCTGCTTGAAAGAATTATTGCAACTGTATATATTTTCACAATGTCTGAAATGTTTGGCTCATAAGTTTTGGTCTGTTTCTCTTAAAATTTGGATGGCGCAGTGGTAGTCTGGTTAACTCCCACCAAGAGGTTCTCTGGTTTGATTCTCTGCTGAAGTGCCTTCTGTGCAGAGCCTGCATGTCCTCCCTCTGTTTGTGTGTTTCCTCCCATGATACAAATACATGTGTCTGCAGCATTTCTCCCCAGGCCTCTGGCTTTGCTGAAAAGTGGCTTTGTTCCAAGTCGGGCTTTCCCAGTAAACAAATGTTAACATTTATAGTTTTCTAGCAAATTAGCTGAATTCACTAAATAATGATAGCCATTTAAGTTTATCTTTTTATGGTAACACATGGTAACAACTTTTTTTTTCTAGCAACTTTCTAAGATTATAAAAGCAATGTTTAAAATGTGTCCCCATTTTTGGGGCTTTGCGTGCCCCCCCCCAATAAACTATGGCTTTTTCCTGATTTCTCGTACTGCACAGTTCTTCAGGAAAAGATCCTCTTTAAGGTGTAATTATTTATATGACTGACTTCTGCAGAGATTGTGCATTTTTACTGATACCGGTGGATTGTAGAAGTTTAAGTAGACTTTCATGATGGAAATTTTCTGATTTGGGCAGTTTTGTCATTATTGGTTCATGCATTTTGTTTCATTGCTTACTGGAAAAATGTTAAAAACAGTAAATTTAAAATGCACTCTAAGCAAGTGTGCTGTATTATACAAGGAATATAACTTAATAAAGTCAGGAAGGTGTATCAAAGAAAATAACACATGTATGTTTCTTGTTTTGTGTGCAATGGGCCAATGATTTGAAAATGGCCCAAACGTAATCTTTATCCACCACTGGCAAAAAACAAAAAAGAACCACATCCAAGGCTCTAGGCAGAAGTAGTTTTTAAACCATTTTTATGCAGATTTTTGAGAGATGCTAGTATAATATACCATTGACAGGATGTTTGTTTCAAACCAATTTTAAAGTTAGTTAGGGCATGTATATATTTTTCATTGTGCATGGACACATTCAGTTGTTTAAACTTCTGTAACTATTGTATAATTGCTCAATAATGATTTTTATTGAATGATTGAATAATTGTTTGAGTATTTAAAATATGGTATGGATGATTTCCACTTACTCTGAAGAAGCCATTTGTAATGGTGAAAGCGCTTAGCAAGTGAACTTGGATGTACTTGGATTAAAAACTTCTGCCTAGAGCCTTGGACGTGATTCTTTTTTGTTTTTTACCAGTTTAGTACCCAGTGGGTATTCTCTCTTTTTGTGGTTTATCCACCACTGGCCAGATGCATTTTCTTTGGATGTGGTGTGGGTTTCAATGAATGTGAGTTTCAAGGGCAGAGAAGCTTTAATGCCAAGTCTATTTTTATGGAGAGACAGTATTGTTTTGTTTGGCAGATACCTGTTGGTGTTTGTACATTATTGTACTGCAAAATGTAAAAATAAAATCCAAATAATCCTTGTAGAAGTAAAGCAGTATGCACACATTAGTGATTATGGTAAACGAGGCGAAATAGCCAGGTAATGGGACATTGGAATGACTGCAGGAGGACTCTGGTGCCATATTTTGGTTGTCTGTTCAGTTTGCGTTTGAAAGTTGGTATCCCACAATTCCATTGGAGTGGGTGGGGTCACGTAATTATGTATGCAAATTAGATGTTAATCAGCATACAGATTTGTACCTATTTTTCATGGGTCTTGTCCAGATTTTTGATATTTACAGGTTGAGAGGTATGATTGAGAGCTATCCATGAGTGCAGCTCAGTGACTTTATTTGCTAGACTCTGAATATTCAATGAGTAAATAGTTAAGTATTTGGATGGAGATGATTGTTGTGACTGAGGTTGATGGCTGTTAGAGGAGTAAGATGGGGCAGTGTAGAGGTAGTTTTGGGGAGAGAAGAGGGGCCAGGGTTGGGATGGATATCTCCAGAAAAAAGTAGGTTTTTAGTGAGGAGAGAGTGTGTAGTAGATGCTAGATGGAGTTTGTATAGGTTTGACTTAGTTTTGCGGGAAGGTTTAAAAACCTGTATTATGGATAGTTTATATAGAATTGAGGTAGAGATAGTAAAGAGATTAGGGGAGATAGTAAAAGATGAAGTAGTTGGATATATGTTGTATGAGTGAGAAGTTGGTGAACATAGAAGTGGGTCAGAGAGATTGGAGTGGTAAGAGGTGGAGATAGAGAGAATAAGGAGTAGTGCAGAAGATATTAGAAAATAATACATGTTGGAATAAAATATGGTCAGATAGAGTAGGTAGAGACAGTGGTATAGAGGAGGTGGTGTTGACAAGATTGACAGATTAGTAAGGTGGTTGTGGCAATAGGGAGGAAGTGGAATTGCAGTGGCTAGTGGGACAGGAAGGGGAGGGATAGTTAGGTATAAAGGTAATTGTAATGGGTGGGTGGGGATGGGGGTAGGGTAGGGGAGCAAACAGAGCGGGGCTAGCACCCTGGTCAGGATGAAGATATAGAAACAATCAGAAAAAGATAGTGAAAAACTAGCTTGAGAGACAAGGATATAAAGTTTCTAAAGGTTTAGTCACCAGAAACAAACTAAAAATAAATAAAATATGAGCAGAAGTAAGCTTACAAAAGGGCACTGGCCTCAAGCTACACAAGTAGATTTACTTGAAGCAAACCCAGTGCTGTATGGTTAAAATAAGCTACAATAGAAAGGGGCTTTGGAGGGGGAGAGAGAGGTATTACTAGCAGCTAAAAGCAGGGCAAAAATATATATATTAATATGTAAGAGTCTGAAGACAGTAAAATAGGGCAGGTGCATTAGGAAAGGCAGTTATGAGTGAGGCTAGAAATTAATTCAGGGAAGGGCAAAGTACAGGACAGGGGAATATACGCAGAAACAGTATGAGGATAATGGTTAACCAAAGAGAAAGGATAGGAGCTGCTGGTGTCTGCTTTTCTTGGCGACTAGCAAAAAAACACTGTAAATTCTTGTTGTGCTTATAAAGTCTAGCATTAATTAAAAGATTAGCTTATGTAGTAGTTATTTACTGGGACACATACTTCAGTGGTATTATTTTAAGCTTAAAATGGTGGCTTTCGGATCAATAGTTAGAGTTGCAGGGTATCTGTTAAGGTCCTCAAACATTTGTTGCTTGTACTGTGTCCAGGAGAAAACTGCAGGGAAAAATCCACTAGGGCTATAAAAACAGAGAGGAGGGAGATTAGTTATGAGCAAGTAATTCAGGAAATTAGCGACAGACAAAAATGCCATGGATAGAGAGAAAAATAGTAATACAGGTCGGCAGAGACAGTATACCTAGCATTAATTTCCATTGTATGAGTGTCTTACACACATAGCTAGCTAAGAACACAGCAGTGTTTACACCTATGCATAAAGTAATGCAGAATAACAGTAGTTAACAACAGCACAGTGTAGACATACATAAGGCAATAATTCACAAAGCAGGAAAACAGAAATTCAGGATACTGAGGACAAGAACAATTGGTACACTTTCAGGCAATAGTTCTTCCTTTTACTTTAGTACTACACCAAGAAATTACAGTGAAAATACTACAGATACATCTAAATGTGAATTAAGGTGCTGGTGCTCCTTGCAACAAGAAACTTAGTTGGTAAATATTCACATTTACAATTTTCTTTCATTAAAAAACAAAAAATACGATGAGTACAATTCAAATGCTAAGCTACCCGTGATCATAACGTGCTGGAGCTCCTTGAGACAGGGCAAACAGACTTTAAATATTCACAAAACTAGAGTCGCGAGAAAAAGTACACCAGAGACTGCATATGCAAACAATATTCATCTCATTATAATCACAAAATACTATATGACCTAAAGCAGATAAAGCAACAGAAAATCACCAAATAGTGTATGATTTAAAGCAGTTAAGGCAACAGAAAAGACATCACAAAACAGTTAATGCCAAAGAATCAAAATTTTACCTTACACAGAGCAGCAGATGCACAGCAGCATGAAGGAGAAAGAAGGTTTCAAAATGGCTCCTGCTGTTGTGAGGCACCTATGAAGACTAGGAAGAGGAAGTGAGGTGAGGGGGAGGGGTAATGACTAATACTGGGCTGGGCTAGTACCATATATATATATATATATATATATATATATATATATATATATATATATAAATGTATTTTATATATATATATATATATATATATATATATATATATATATCGTGGATCATGCTGTCCCAAACTCCCAAACAGAACTGAGATGCTATCTTCCAAAAAAAGGAAGCCAGTCTGGTGGTCCCCTGCTATAAAAAAAACTCTACAACAGAAGGAAGTAATTGGTGCAAAAGGGAGTAAAATCCCATGAGTGGAGGAGCTCTCTGGTCAGCCTCAGTAAGAAGCTGAGATTCCTTATAAGATCCTCCAAAGCTAGCTACGAAAACAAGATAGACACTCATTCTAAGGACACTCACAAAGCATTGTATAACTATTTCAAGAATCTCAATGCCAAAACCCAGACCTGTTCTGAGTTACAGCACAATGGCACACAAATTACAGAACCAACTGATATTGTCAACATCCTGGCAGATAGGTTCAGTGCTATCTTTACCCCCTTCTCACCCCCTAAAGGGCTATCTTTACCCCTCTCTCACCCGCTAAAAGGTCCATATCTATACAGAATGCAGCGTCCCTGTAATCACAACTACACAGGTAAAAGCAGCACTCTCTAAAGCTAAAAACACAGCTACCATGAGATTGTGCAACATCCCAGGCTGCATTTTACCCGAACTTCTGAACGAAATGGCTCCCCACCTAAGCACCATGTTCAATCATAGCCTCACATCAGGCTTTGTGCCCAATGAATGGCAAACAGCAACAGTCATCCCACTCCACAAAGTAGGAGCCACCACTGATC
This sequence comes from Protopterus annectens, assembly GCF_019279795.1. NCBI lineage: Eukaryota > Metazoa > Chordata > Ceratodontiformes > Protopteridae > Protopterus > Protopterus annectens. The sequence continues at coordinate 1,960,872,743 of NC_056733.1, forward strand.
TAGGGAACTATCACCCTATTAGCCTGATGAGCCTGGTCTGCAAGGCCATGGAATGTATCATTATGGAAATCATAAGCAAAGACATTGATAACCTCCAGACTCTGAAACCCACCCAGTTCGGGTTTGTGAAAGGCAGATCATGCCTCCTGAACCCAGTCGACTTCTTTGAGGCAGTCACCAAAGCTGTAGACAAGGATAAGGAGGATCACACAGCCTATCTTGACCTTGCCAAGGCTTTCAACACCATCCCCTATTCTGGAATTATAGCTAAACTCACTAATCTAGGTATAAATCCCTATGTCACAAGATAGGTTGCCAAGTGGCTCACTGACAGAACCCACACTGTAAAAGTTGCATACTCCAAATCTGACTTCAAACCAGTGACAAGTGGAGTACCACAGGGTTCAGTCCTGGGACCTCTCCAGTTTGGCATCTACTTCTCTGAAGTACCGGCTAACATAGAAGGCCTCTGGCTAATGATGTTCACAGATTACTGCAAACTAGGAGCTATAGTCAAGTCCCCAAATCATGTGGACCTCCTATAGAAGGGCCTCACTGAGACAGATGCCTGGTGTCAGAGTCATGGCCTCAAGCTCAATGCCAAAAAGTGCATTGTTTTCCCCTTTGGTAAAAACTTTGTACCCATGAACTACCACATAGGTAGCCATCTTCTTAATGCTGAATGCATGATAAGAGACCTTGGGACCCAGGTGGACAGTAGTTTCTCCTTTGATAATCAGATTGCAACAGTAGTCAGGAAATCCTTCTATGTGGCACACCTTATCACAAAAGGGTTCTCTTCCAGGAAGAAAGAGGTCATTGTTTGCGTCTACTCGACACTCATTAGACCCATTATAGAGTACGACGCCTCTTTTGGAATGTACCTCACAAGACATCTGCAGCAGCTGGAAAGGCCACAGAAGTACCTCACAAAGAGGAATACTGGCGTCAAACAGATGCCCTACACTGACCCTCTCAAAAAACTCCAGCTTTACTCTGTAGCATATCACCTACTCCGAGGTGATCTCTGCCTAGCATATAAAGCTATGTCAAACCCAGAGCTGTTGGACATGCTGCACCTAAAGAAATTGCAATCCCTCCAAGATACATGCTCTAGGGACCTAAACCTTGTCACCACAATAAACAGGACATGCTGGAGGGATAGAGTCCTGTCCCAGATACTTCCCATACTCTGGAACAAGCTACCCATCTATGTCAAGCAAAGTTCCTCATTAACACTCTTCAAGAAAAATCTTGATGAGTGGATGGGAAATAGGAAATACACCCCAGGGATCACTTCTGTGGTTCTGCTCGACAGGGGCACAGGAAATTAACTTTCTTTGGTTGGCGTAAACCAGGGAACTTTGTTGGCTAGGCTTACTTAGGCCCTTGGGCCTATAGCCTAGTACCTACCTATGAACCTATATATCTGTGTATATGTATATGTATATCTATATCTATATATATAATATATATATATATATATATATACACACATATATATATTTATATATATATATATATATATATATATATATATATATATATATATAGCAGATGGCCATAACATTGTACTGGAGTCATACTGCAGCAGCAATGGTCACAGCCTCTTACAGCAAAGGGATGTCATGTAAGTGTTTCAGCTATAAATGTGGAATGTTGCTACAGTAACAGGGGTTGTGTTAATAGACATGTCATGTGGGACGCCACGTCTGCTACTGACAGGTGCACCATCAGTGATCGACAGACATCATCTGCATAGTGAAGTTGCATACTAATCACAGTACTGATCCTGTGGAATACAGCAGAGGCATGACCAATAAACATGAACAGTCTGACAAAATCTGGACAGTGCAGAGGTATACACTGACCTCCTTAGTGCAAGATGTATGTACCACACCTCATAAAGTGGATGTTGGCAGCCATATAAATGGAGATATAACAAAAATACTGGAATAGATAAACTCACACAGTTGATGCATTCACACACTCCTGTCTGTCCTAACACATATTAACTGGAGGAGCAGAGGACCCAAGGCCACATACTGCACACTACTTAGTGACATATGTCTTTACACCATCCCACTGCTTTTTTGGACATACACAACAGTTATGGTGGGCAGGTAACAGTTCATCCGACAAATATCTGGACATAACATTACAGTAGGTAAACACACTAATCTGCTAGGCATGTTGGACAGCACTGTGAAAACTACAGGTAGACTGCCACAACATTGATCTTAGTGTCCTATAGGGGTATACATATGTACTTGCAAATATAGCAGACACTGCAGGCATGTAAAGCATGGAGTAACAGACACCAGTGCATACCGACAACCAATACAAATACAGTCACAGTCCCATTAAGGTAAGCCTAAGTAATATTACAGTATATGTACTGTGTGAACAACACCACCCTCATATGAACCACTCACCCAGTAGCCCTACATATAGTCGGCCACTACACAGTGTAGTCTGATGCCTGACTGTGGTATGGGACATGTGTTGGTCTCTCCCTATAAACATGTACACTGATAGGTTACCATCACCTGGAGCAGCATGCAACATCTGATAGAACAGGACCAAGGACATTGACATCTACTACAATCTGTACACAAGCCAGGTAACATATGCATACTACACACTCTGTCAACAATCACCATAAGTACAAAGACCTCAATATTGTACACACTACAACAGAATGTCCTGGTTCTGTACTGAAATATGAGGCCAACTATACATAACATGTCCAGCACTCTGATATCTCACTAACTTGCTACCAGGTATGATTTCAGTAAATAATGATTTACTGTAGATATGCACCTCTTACTGCATGACATATGGACAAAAGGTGACAGACATGGGGGGTAGAGGCACAAACACAGCACCAGTATTGACATATTACTGTGATAATCTGAACATTACCTGGTGTACCAGGATTTGTTGTGTCAAATATCTTCTGAGGGATATGAAGTCAGTAACTCACATGAATGTCAGCATGTATTGACTGCAATCATCAGAGTATGCTACTGCATATCTACAGATAGGAAATGTGTGGTATCAAAACACTGTAAGACTTTAAACTTTTGACAGTCTGCAGATAGCCCTACAGGTGACACTTTCCTCACCCACATAATGCTGTCATGCCATACTTCAAAACATGTAGAATGGCCATATCCACACAAACCCTGTTAAACCAACATTACTTAAAATGTAGAATAGCACTACTTACATTGTGTCCCCATGTCTGGAACATCCCCTTCTGTTTGTGGACCTGTCTCCACAGTGTATGTTGTAATGTTATTTCCAAATACCCTCTGTGATGCTGTTTGTCAAACACCCACATGCAGTACAGCTCACAGTGAAGGAAACGAGCCCACACCCACATGAAGTGCTTAGTTATAGGAGAGTGTGTTTCCAAACAATTGGCTATGGAATTATACCACAGCTGTTCCACATGCAATTAGCGAGTGGGGGCTGCTATTCGTGCATAGGCATCAGCTGATCATGAGCATTCCTTACAATAGTCAGGCTGCAGCCTATGCAAAACACTTGTACTTTTCCACATTCACCAGAGAGGGAGAGAGAGAGAGAGAGAGAGAGAGAAAGTAAGAAAGGAAGGGTGTAATACAGCAAGAGACAAATGTGTTTGTGTAAGACACATGGGTGGAGAATGTTCTCAGAGTACTACACAGGTTACCCATGTTGTTCACTAATCCATTATGTCACATGTGGGGCTATGGATTGTGTACACTAGCCTCTCTGCTGTTTGACATCTGCTGTCCTTGTAAGGTGGACATTGTGAAATATAGTAGGTCCTTGTAAGGTGGACATTGTGAAATATAGTAGGTCCTCAATATAATAATTTAGCAAAACCTGCCCCACAATGCCTCCTGTCATTAAACAAGCACACCAATCTCCATACAGGATACTGATGACAGACCCACACACAAGCACACACACACACACTTGCCAGTACTGAGATTCAACCCCCTACCTAGCTATTTATTGCTACTACAGTGTACTGTATTTATCGCATGTGCCATGGAGCTTATTAGGTGAAGGTCATCCCAAGGGACTTCTATGGTGAGGAACATCACCAGCCCTTGTAAATACTAGCATTGGGTGGGTGACATAGTTGGTGTAAGTTTACAAAAATAATTTCACCCTAATCACACATTTCCATTTACCAGTGGTGGGGTTCAAACCACTATTTAGCAACCTTTACAGGTCATTATGTTACCCATTTATCACATGCACTACTGTCCTGACATAGTTTGGGCTTCACAACAGGTACTTGTAAGGTGGGTGCTATATGCAGGACTGCTAAAGTCAGGCTCTGAGATGTTTACTGTCTGTAAATGGGGCCAAAGTCATTGAGGTGCACACATACATATGCACCCACATAAACCCATGACACAGATGAGATTCAAACCCATAGCTGTGTATCAACTGCTACTATGTTGTTCTGCACTTACATTAAGCACCATGGACCTTATATGATTTTCCTTTGCCCAAAGATGTATTTGAAGGAGAATGACATCAGCAAGCTTGGTAAAGTAAGGCAGTGGGAGGTGTTGTGACTGGCCTCAAAATCATTAAACTCTACGCACACTCACAGTTTCCATGTCAGGGATTAGCACTCCTACCTGACTAATAAGTTACATTACAACATTATACAGTTATTGCATGTACCACACAGATATCTAACCCTTGTCTAAGTTGTATGTGAAGGTGGATGACTTCAGCAGGCTTGGTAAAGTGGGGCTATGGGAGGTGTTGTGACTGTGAATAGCCTAAAAATCATTAATCTCTTCACACAAACAACACACAGGCAGTTGCCATGTCTGAAATTAGAACTCCTACCTTACTAGCACATTACACTATAGCATTATGCAGTTATTGCATGTGCCATGCAGATTATAGGGCTAGCCTTTGTCCAAAGGTGTATTTTAAGGTGGATGACATCAGCAGGCTTGGTAAAGTGGGGCTATGAGAGGTGCTGTGACTGTGAATACCCTAAAATCATTAATCTCTACACACAAACACACAGAATTGCCATGTCTGAGATTAGAACTCCTACATGACTAGTTAATTATACTACAGCATTATGCAGTTATCACATCCACCATGCAGATTATAAGGCTAACCTTTCTCCAAAGGTTTATTTCAAGGTGGATGACATCAGCAGGCTTGGTAAAGTGGGGCTATGGGAGGTGTTGTGACTGTGAAGAGCCTAAATAATCATTAATCTCTACACACAAACTGTTCCACATTTGCCATGTCTGAGATTAGAACTCCTACCTGATCAGTAAGTTGCACTATAGCGTTATACAGTTATCGCATGCACCATGCAGATTATAGGAATAGCCCTTATCCAAAGGTGTATTTCAAGGTGAATGACATCAGCAGCCTTGCTAAAGTAGGGCAATGGGAGGTGTAGTGTCTATGAATGGCCTCAAAACCATTGCTCCCTACACAAACTCAAAGTTTCACAGCTGCCATGTCTATGATTAGAACTCCTACCTAACTAGTACATCACAATATAGCATTATGCAGTTGTCGCACGTGCCACAGAGGATATATGGTGACCCCTTATCCAAAGGTGTTTTTTAAGGTGAATGACATCAGCAGCCTTGCCAAAATAGGGCAATGGAAAGTGTAGAAAGTATTGATCCTTACACACATACAAACACACACAGAGTCTTACAGTTGCCATGTCCTGGATTAGAACTCCTACCTATCTAGTACATCACACTACAGCATTACTCAGTTATCACACATACCACAGAGCTTATAGGGTTAGCCTTTATCCAAAGGTGTTTGTCAAGGTGAATGACATCAGCAGCCTTGCTAAAGTAGGACAATGGGAGGTGTAGTGTCTATGAATGGCCTCAAAATCATTGCCATGTCTGGGATTAGAACCCCCTACTTAACTAGTACATCACACTATAGCATTATGCAGTTATTGTACACACCACATAACTTATAGAGATGATCCTTGCCCAATCTAAATTAGGCAGAGCTCCTCATTAACACTCTTCAAGATAAACCTTGATGAGTGGATGGGAAACAGAAAGTTTACCCAGGGGATCACTTCAGTGGCTCTGCTGGACAGAGGCACAGGGAACTAATCTAAGGGGGCGGCAAAAGCCAACACATTCTGGATAGGCTTACAAATGCTTTTGGGCAGATAGCCTAGTACCTACCTATGAACCTATGAACCAATAAAGGGGTATTTCAAGGTGAGTGACATCAGCAGGTTAGTTAACTAGGGTAATGGGAAGTGTAGTTTGTGTGTGTGAATGGGCATTATACAACGATCCCTCATTAATATTCCAAAACGTGCACGCTGATTGGTCAGTGTGCACATTGTACATCAGACTTATACTAATGGAAAAAGGTCCGGTCGTCTGGACTTTTTCCATTAGTATAAGTCTTTTTCTGTTGTTGTTTAGACACTGTCTCGCTATATTAAAGAAGTTTAACACAGTGATCTTCCTTTGCTTTTTTTAAAGCTATCTCGCTATGTTAAATGGGTTTAACATAGCGAGACTGTTTTAAAAAAAGCAACAGAGATTCTTCTTTTGCTATTTTTAAAGCTGTCTCGCTATGTTAAACTCCTTTAACATAGCGAGACAGTTTGTAAAAAGCAACAGAGATCTTGCTTTCTCTGTTGCTTCCACCCACAGCTCTGATGCACTGCGTAAGCATACGCATGCGCAGTACATCAGAACTGCCGCAGAATACCAGACAACTGCAGAAGGGCAGCATGGAGGCGTTATACAATGCCATTATTTAAAAAAGTAAGTATTTTTTTTCTTAAATAATGTCATTGTATAATAGCAATACCCCACTTCTGGGTGTGGGTAATGCTGGATTTATCCACGGTTGTCTTTGTTTGGCCACTCGGGCTTCGCCCTTGTGAACAAACCACACCAAATGTGGATAAATCCAGCATTACCCACACCCAGGCATGTGTTATTGCTATAATAATCCATTCCTCTCAAAACATACACAACACTCAGTCGCACACAGCTTTACATTTGACATGACTGTGTATATGACTGCTAGATGAATAATGACTTGTACTGTCATGTTACACAGTTATCGCAAGCATCACAGACACTATAGTGCTGAGGGCTACCAGAAGGAAATGTCTACGGTGATAGACATTGGCACATCATGTGGTATTGGCCAAATGGATGTGTGGTGGGTGGGACAGACCTCATGATGGGAAGCTCTTTCTCACTGTCTTATCCTCTCTTCACCACATGCCTGTTTGTGTATGTTTGGCCTAGTCTAGTGTGTTGTCCTTGGATATATGTGTGTATTCCTATCTGATGTGTATGCAAAGCATGCCTGGTCTGCAATGCAGTGTGTGTGCACAGACATCTGCGACTGACAGATATGTATAGTCCACTATTGTTGCCAGACATGGGCTTCATTTCTGTTGTGTGGGTGCATGCCCAGTATGACCCTCTGTATTTTGTTGTCAGACATGGGCTTCATTTCTCTAAGTGTGGGAGCATGCCCAGTATGACCTTCTGTATTGAATGTGTGAATCCATTTCAGGTAGGTTGTACTCCAGTGCAGGCATTTGTATTCTACACCAACACCTAGCAACCTGTTTCTGCAGGATATCTGTAGATAGTTTGACAATATGGAGTCACAGTGGGCAAAGGATAGTGGGATACTGTAACTAATTGTGTCTGTGCTGCTTCTGCTACGTTTTTGGTGTTATCAGAGATATTCAGACATATGTACTGTTTTACACTGTGATGTATTATGTCATCGACTTCTGACAGATATACTTAGTTGCTTGCAGTCATTTTCTGGGGAATACAAGATGAATGAAGCTGTGTCCAGTATTGTGGTCTGCAGCTTACATATTCTTGCACAATCATGCCATTCTGGAGGGTGAGCTGCAGACACTTGCTGATGGGTCTGTGTAAATGGTCCAGCACCTTGGTACTGTGGTGGCTGAGGATTCCATGCTTGTACATCTATCGATGTGACAGAATGACCATATCTCAGCTGTACAGAGTCACACAGGTTACCCAGAGGCAGGGCTCATATATCAGGTAATTTCACCTTCACATTGTGGTTTACAAGCAGATTTGTAGTCACCCATTCCTGGGTTTTCAGGCAGGGATTGTATGGGCACACATCAGAATTTCAGACATCACATACTCCATGGCATCCATGCTTCTACCCACCACCCATTATTCTATCCTTTTCCTAACATTATGTGGGTGATATCTGATAAGTATCCCTATAGTTATCACTTCATCACAGCAGTATTTAGAGGTCGGTCCACAGTTCATGTAGTAGGACATGGTGGACATGCTACTGGGATTTGTTGACATGGCCTTGCATTTGTGTTCTGTGGACTGTATTATGTCGTTATTTGGGACTCCATGAGATAACATACATTGGCAGTACAGGTGAGACACAGGCCTTTGACAGAGGACTGTAGGGAATTTGGTAGTGATGCAGGCCATCTGTAGCAGGATGGTGCATTCTGTTACTCCTACATTCCCAGGCTGCAAGCCATTGGATTCCCTTAGGGTGAAAGGGTAGGTGTGCAAGGTGTAAATGGAAATAGTTTCTGTCCTTATTAATCCATTGGTGTGGATGCTGGCAGGGTGCTGCTTACAGCTAGGGACACATCTGCATGGGACACCTCTTCAGCATGCTGCATTCTGTGGGTATTCCCATACCAAAGTGGAGGTCATATTGTACTCATTCCCAACAGCAGGGATATGACCTGTGATGAACCTGTGGCTGATGGTGGGGTGAGCTGAGTGCTTGCGTGCTATGGAAGCTTCTTGCAGCTAACTCACAGATGTACGTGAGGCACTCCTCTCATGCTGGCTTGTGCAGGGACATCAGTGGTTTCTCAGTACTTCATAACTGTGCCTTTTGTGGTCTGCCAGTGTTTGGCCAGACTACATCAGTATTCCACACTACATAGACAACTAATGTGCTGCTAACCTGTGCAATTCCAAAAGTGTGCCCATTTGACAGTAACATTTTATACACTCTCTGTCTAGGATATGTACACCTGTGTATTGTATGTATGTCTGAGACCACCTTCATGCCATGTCCATCTTTCAGATGTTGGCAGATATTACATCTGAACAATTAGTATGGATTACTGCTGGACTGGGTCTTGCTGGGATGCATTGTGATTGGCACTGCAGTTGTTAGAACTTGGCCCTATCACCCACTGTACTGGCCATAGCCTACATGCTGACCACTTTCACACAATATACAATGCACAATAACCTAATACACAGAGGCCTGCATATTATACATGTGTAAAAATCTATCATGCTAATTTGGCCAGCTCAGGTAATCTGTGCTCCACTTTTATTATACCCACATACACATACATGTTACTACATTTCTATGTAGGATTGTGGGTGGGGGTGGGGGGGCACACCTGACAACTGTAAACATTTGCTATGACTGTACTGGTATTTCAGATAGTCTGTTGGCTTCCATTTCATTCTGTATTCTCACCTATCATGCAGACTGCAGGCATATCAGTGTAGTACAGATCTTATGTTTTATTGACCTACATTTCAGTTTCAGACACCTTACCCTTCAGAACTAACATCCAACTGCCTGACCTGTTGTAGTCTGTCTGTCTGTGCAGGTCTGGAGGGGGGCTGTTCTCCATTGCCATAAATTGGAAGCCTTAGCACAGCCTTTTTTGTGGTCATCTACACCTGTCTTGCTGGCTGAGACTGTTGTTGGGTATGTGAGCCTCAATGGCATGCATGTGTGTGTCCTATGAACACACATTTGGCCCACCACATGTCCTGCAGTGGGATTTGTCACCTTGTCTAGTACTGCCTGCTATGCTGACACCACTATTTGTTATGGATTTCATGATGCCCATATAGGTGTGTACTATCTGCTGCCATCCCATTCAGCCACCCAATCATGCTCACATCCATACCACAGATACAAGTAGCAGAACATACTTCTGCATTCAGCAATTGATAGGGAGAGTGACTTACCTTGTGGCTGTGCCAGTATTGAAGATGGTGCTGGAGGGCTGACTATGTTGGATACACATAGTACACTCCCTATACATGGTTAAGCACAGGTCGTGTCATGTTTGGCATCCCTTTTACCATATGTGCGAGTCAGAGAGAGGTGTCATTCCCTGGGTTCCTAACATGTCAGTGTATGTGCTATGCGTTTCCTCTTTGCCAATACCTGGGCATACTGGGCATGTCTCCTTCTGTCTACAGGGGCAGGCTCAGGTTGTTCCTTCGCTGAGTCAGTCTGTGCCTGTGCTGGCCTGGGCAATGGTAGGGGACTGTGTGGCCCTGCCCCGTGCTGTTCCTGCTGCAGCTGTTTCCGCAGGATCATAATGTGTAGCATGGCACATACACTGACAATTTGGATACGTGTAGCTGTAAAGTACTGCAAGTCTCAACAGGATATGTCCAGGCACTGGAACCATGACTTGAGCATCCAAAACACATGCTCATTTACGATTTTGGTTTGTGAGTGTGCCTCATTATGGAGTTCTTGTTCAGGTGTGTGTACATTTCTGATGGGCGTCATCAGTCACGGCTCCAGTGCATAACCAACATCATCCACTAGGTGGCCATATGGAATGTACCCACTGGCAAATCTCTGGTACAGCTGCATCATATGCCAGATGTGGGAGTTGTGATAGCTTCCAGGGCTGCCAGCGCACACATTTATTATAATGCCCTGGGCATTGTACACAACCTGGCAGTTGATGGAGGTGAAGCCCTTGGGTTTATGTAGACTCTACCACGCTCACCAGATGGTGCTTTCATGTGTATGTGAGTGCAGTCTATAGCACCCACTACTTCAGGGTATTCTGCTATTTGGTGGAAGAGATGCATACTGCTGATCAATGCCTCATGGGCATTGTGGAAATATATGTGCTCACTTGCATGTGCTGAAAAGGCATCCAGGAACTGGTAGAGTAACCTGCATGCTGATGCCTATGAGATCCCCATGATATCCCCAGTTGGCCTTTGGAAGGTACCTGTGGCTAGTATTCTTAAGCTTACACATACCTTGCTATCCACTGGGATGGGCTCCCCTCTGTTAGCTCTGTGTGTGAGGCATGGCTGTCACAGCTCAACAATTTTCTGTAGGAGTTCTTGTCCACCCTATAGCTCTCCACTATCTCCAGCTCATGTAGCCCCTGGTAGGTTACTTTGGGTCTGTACACTCATTTCCTTTTCCTCACTGTGGGTTGGTCATCACCATTCTCATCCTCGCTATCCTCAGCTTCTTCCACATATTGATTTATGAGAGCAAAAGTAGACCCTATAATTTTGATGCCTTTGTTAGGTAAAATTTCCCCATTTGTGTACACCAGTGGTGTAGAGTTTGTGGGAAAAACCAGAGGGAAAGGTGTTTGCATAGTTTATAGTAGTGGGCTGGGCTGGGCTGCTGCCTGAGTAATTGGCTTATTCTGATACATTTTACCTGCCAGCTATGCTAGTTCTCCTTGATTACCTTCCTTCTTTTGTTTTCCCTTCCCATTGCCTTCCTGTTTAAGCCCTGAGGTGCGCCATGCAAATACAGTGCTCAGATGTGAACGGAGCTACTATTTCCTGGTGTATTTATTTATTTATATTGTTTAAAACCAGGTGCACAAACCCATTTAGGCAATGTAACTACTGCAAGGCAGTTTCAGACACACACCCTTCCTTAGCTGTGCTAAGCTGAGGGCAAACCTAAGAGACAGAGCTCCAATAAGCTTATAGTATGCCTGATAAACCCCTCTATGATGTCAACTAACTCGTAGGCTTGCACCATGGGTTTCCTGCACATACACGGTTGGGTGCTGGCTAGCAATGAGGGGAAATCTGTGATCCAGTATCATTCCCCTCATTTGAACTAACTGCTAATGCCTAGTTACAAGTCTAACACTGAGCCTTCCCCCTTAACAACCACTATTCATTGGCCTTGTTGTCTTCTGCCTGCCATTGACTATAATGAAAAATTATGATTTTGCCTAAAAAGCTTTTTTCAAGGTTTTATTTTTATTTCCGTACTGATCCCATTTGCGCACCACTGCCCTACGCATAAAAGGCCAAAATTGGCCAAAAAAATAAAAGTTATTTTTTTGTTATTTTGAAACTATATATATATATATATATATATATATATATATATATATATATATATATATTTACATACACACACATACATATATTTGGCCATTGGCATACCTTCCACATTATATACACCCTTTATTTGGTACTGTCATGGCTCCGTTTTGTAGTTTGCAGAAATGTACTTGGTTACTAGCTGAATACATTTCTGCAGGTTACACTAATCCTGCATGGATGACTGCTTGCTTTCTGGATTGGTAATTCACCTCATTTGCATGGTTTTCACCTGGAAATGGGGTAAGTAGTATACAGGAGCTGTGTCTGTGCAGGAATAGTGCAGGAGCACTTGTGCATGTCCCAGGAGCTTGTTCCTGGATCTCTCGGGGGCCATATTGTCTCCAGCAGCTCTTGCACTTTTCCTGCACACTGTGCAGAGCTTGCTGAATCCTGGTGATGTTTTTTTAACATCTGTCTGCTTATAAAGCAGATTTGTGAGTAAGAGGATACTCTGAGCAAGAGGTCAGCCAGTCCCTCGTACCTGACAATTTTGATAGGACAGGGAGAGGTAGGCCATACTTCTCTGACATGCATCATATTACTATTAGTGGCACTGTTAAGACTTGCCCTTCTAGATTAGGGATCCCCCTTTTCTATTCCTCTGATGTTGGTATGATGTGTGATGTTATTAGAAAACAGTTGGTCCATACTAACTGCTGATGAGGATAATATAAGCATAGACATAGTTGGTGTTGAACCAAGGTTTTGTTTTAAGAATAAGAAGTCATTGAAATGGTTACTATGTTACAAAAGTCATACTCCATCTGTTGGATTGTCTTTGCACCAGTTGGGTGTAGATCATGTACTTTTTG
>NC_056733.1:1960893236-1961080736 GCF_019279795.1 Protopterus annectens
TCTTAGTTCAGCCTTGCATGCCGCCCATTGTATATCAAGCGCTATTTGAGAAGTACCCAGATCTGCATAGAGTTCAGATAGTGTCTTATTGACTCTCTCTACAATCTCTTTGTATTTTAGTAGGTTATTATTAAAGGACCAATTCGTATGGGGAGGATTAGCAGGTGTGAAGAAAGTCATCAGGGATATTTTAGCATGATCGGATAATAGCCTAGGCTCACACCTTAGTGTGTTCTTGAATTTAGAGAAGAATTTAGAGATTAAGAAGAAGTCTAAGCGTGACCATGATTTGTGGCAGTGAGAGTAGAATGTGAACATACTGTCCCTAGCATAGTCGGAGCTGAAAACAATAGTATCCATGAGATTGAAATCAGACATTAGTTCTTCCAGCGCAATAGAAGCTTGATAGTTATATGAGGGTGAATTGCTGGTACGATCTAAGCTGGGATTTATCACTGCATTCCAGTCTCCTCCTATTATAAACAGGTGATTTGGAAATAAGCTAAGGATATTATAGATTTGTATGATGAAGATATGTTGTTGGGTGCATGGGCCATATACATTCAGAAATAAGACAGGTTTGGTAGAGTCCGGTAATATGGATGTGAAATAACACCACCTACCATCTTTGTCAGACTTGCTTTCGATTATAGTACCCTGGAATTGTTCCTTAATTAGTATTGCTACACCCTTAGAGTTTGAATTATCACCACCCGATATAATAGTCCTGATCCATTTTTTGTTAGAAGTTTTTTCCCATTTTTCTTTAGGTAGATGCGTCTCCTGTAAAAAACAGATACTAGCCTGAGATTTAAAAAAAAGATGTAGTATTAGGTTCTTTTTCACTGCATTCTGTAGGCCCTTAACATTCCAGCTTTCTACATGCCAGCTACTGAATTCTTTAGCTTAGTTGGAGATATTGAAAAATTATAAGAAAGGATGATTATTATTATACCTACACTTAATGAGATTTGTTTAGGGAGAATTATCTTTGGTTTTAAAGGGGAGAAGAGAGCATAACATATCTTTAACACTGTCTTTACTAAGAGGTTGACAATGCGGTAAGGGGTAGCCCACAACTTCTTCACATTAACCCCAGTGCCTAACCACCCGTACTCCTTGTATGAAGAAGTATATAAACACACACACAAAAACCTAAACTTTCCTATACATATGTACAATATATAACGCTTCCAAAAAATAACCAACCTAGATTACTTACATCCACACTCACTGAGCATCCACAAATTATAAATCATATAAAAAACAGTTTAGTTATCTCGCGGCATGTCCTGTAATAAAGTATTGCAATGTACAAGAAGAGTAGAAATGCATGCCTACACATAGGTGTGCACTCACGGGAGACCACCATTTAAGATAAATTTGAATGACTAAAATACTATGCAAAGTTAAGTAAAATTTAAATAATGATATATATGGGTTAGTAAGTCACAATTTGTTTCGGGCATCTTTAAGTTCGACAATAGTATGCTTGACAGTAGTAAGGGAATGCAGAAAGCTTCTCCAAATATATATTTATGTAGGGTACCCTTACACCAAAGCACTAGCTCATTATGTTAACCATATGATACTATCACCATACCTGGAGAGCAAGATAAAGGATAGGACCCATTAACTTAACTAAGTATATCTGGTAAAGCAGTAATCATCCCTCTATACCACTGTCAAGGTACATAACATGTATATCTAGATGATTTAAGTGAACGGAGACATTTGCTTCTGCCCCATATCCGTGCATTTTATAAACCTTGAATATAGCACCTTATTTCATATACACATCCAATGTCAGCTATATGCCTTCGCATGTACTATATACAGCACATTATAGAAACTGCCTTAAAAAGTACAATACTGTTAACAATTCCTCAACACACAGTGAAAGACAGATTGCATTAAACAACAACTGAATTAAGCTGCACTTAATACTGCTAAATGGCTGTAGAGAAAGAGGCTTAGACATCAATGGTTATGCAGAATAAGCTGTTAGTGCTCAATTGGGAGGAATATCTTACTGGATAACTTATTTAAGAGCAAGACAGCATACAGTTGGGTTTATTTTACATAAATTGTATAGTATGCTTAGCATCACTGTAGGTTAAAGAATATAGCAAAAAAAAAAAAAAGAGGACAACATAAACTTGTCTAAAGAAAGACATCCTTCATGCATATTTACACGTCTATCATACTGTAATGGCGTTTTTATTCTAGTCATAACAATCGATGAAAACTTGAAGATTAAGCACTAGCTCCATACTCCTTATGTGAGGCTAGAAACGCCTTGTCAAGGACATCGGAAGCTTGATTAACCACGCATATATGAAGTGCGATGCACCACTCTTAAGACTTGACAAGTCTGACTAGAACTACTATCTATAACCCAACCGTCGAGTGCAAGTCTTTCATCTTGTAGCATTACTAGATAGCCCACTAACATTAATCGCTTATTTGAATAGGGCGTAGTGTAAGCAGGCTTCATGAAAGGAAGGCTATCAGTTACACACAGTAAACTGAATGTGCGATTGTTTCCCCTTTACCTGTTTCACCCGACTATTCGATTACAGGCAGCATTTAAAAAAATAACTTCACTGTGGTTTGATGATCCAGGAAAGCGATTAGTTCTGTTAGCCTAAACTGTTATGTATTTCCGAAGGCAAGCACTCTATACGTCGGATGTATAGACTTAAGGATGTTGCAGTAGGACAGGGTGCTACAGTTAAATGAGACCCTCTTGGAAACATCTAGCGAGGGAAACTGTGCCTAGCTACACGTGTATGGCGCTGACAATCAAAAACGACCATTGAAAGTTTAACATATGCAGGTAAATGAATCTTTTCTTGCACAAGTTACTATTTGTGCATTAAGCGGAGTTTTCCGACGGGTCCATAAAGGCAAGGTATATTTCAGTTGACTAACTTAAATGTAGAGTCGCTAGCCATAACATATCATTCAGGGAGTGGGAACTTTGTTAAAAGCCTTGATAAAGGCTGTTTTTGCATCATTTTGTGTATTCACAGAGTATCTCACATCGTTGCTGTAAAAAATCAGGTTATTGGGGTACCGCATTTGAAAGCGGATGTTTCTTTTAATTAGATCTGCACAAAACGGAGCTAGTTTTTGTCTGTTTTCCTTTATAGTTGCAGGTAGGTCTTGCGAAAAGGATAATTTGTGCTTGTTCCACATAAAGGATTTATGTTTTTTGGCTGCGAATAGTATCTTTTGTGTAACTTGATAATTGAGTAATTTAACATACACTTGGCGAGGATCTGTGGTGTCCTGACTTCTACGAAGTGCTCGGTGAGCTCTTTCAATGATAATTTCAGGCTTCTCATCATCAAGTTGTAATAGTGAATCAAAGATTTGTTTTGCAGTAGTGATTAGACTTTGGTTGTCATAGCTCTCAGGGATACCTCTAATTAATATATTGTTTCTCCGACTTCTTGCCTCCAGATCTGTTATTTTCGTCTGTAGTGCTGTTAAAACTGTTGATTTAGCATTAAGATCTTCAGTAAGAGATTGAATTTGAAACTCATTTGTTTGAGTTTTTTGTTCCAGTGTGCCCACTCTTTCAACAATCTGAGTGACAGATTTCCCAATAGTTGAAAGCTGTTCTGAAAAGTTCTGAATGGCTGCATGTATGGGTTGCAAGGCCTGTTTTAATTCATCCATGTGGAAGCCAGTATCCTCAGTATTGTTGGTAGTATTTTTGTTAAGTTCCACTTGTTGTTTGTTAGTTTTTTGCCTTTTGGATAAGTTCTCTTTTTCTGGTGAGAAGATCACCGAAGACTTAGCTTTTGTTGTCTGTGTCTCCATTGTAATAGGATCATTTGAGGATTTTTGCAGTCTGGCCATGTGGTCTTCAGAGTGCTGTAGCAGAGTGAGGCCTTCTAGATCACAGTAAGTATAAGACTTAGACAGCCGGTAAAGAAATACAGTTGAATTAATCTCTTTTGATAACTGTTAGAGTTGGATTGTTCGATTTTATGATGATAAAATGAGTTCCTTTATTCCATAGAACGTCCCGAAGCTTTGAGAAGTATAAGAAAAACTAGGATAATACTAAAAGAGGTAGGGAGCTCAGTTTAGATGCAGTTCACCAGGCGACCACCATCTTGGAATAGTTAAATATAGATACATATGAAATGCACACTCTCTCTCATGCGCGCACACACACACACACACACACACACAAATATATATATATATATATATATATATATATATATATATATATATGTATGAAAACTCACTATAGTTAAAACATTCATAATACTGAAAGTTTGTAATGCCAGCAAAAGAGATTGAATAATCATATATCCACGGAAAGCAAGTATGACTTTGTGGGAAGTCGTGGTACAACAGAGAGTTGGAATTTGTTTTTTTCTCTGCTGTTCTGTAATCTGAGAGTTGCTATGTATAATTAGCAGGCTATGTGGAGGTGCAGCTCCCCAAATGGAGGTGCTGGAGAGGCAGTTTTCAATCCATTTCAATGGATCTTATGATGTTCGAGTGTGTGTTACTTTGGCATTTCAAAGTTCATAGATAGATAGATAAATCTATTTATCTATCTTTAGATATATATATATATATATATATATATATATATATATATATATATATATATATATCTATAAATATAAATATATATATATATATATAGCTTTGTTATTGAAATCCCCTAGTGCAGGGGATTGAGCGACATGTGGTTGAAAGGCAAGTTTCAAAGACGCACAATGTGGAATCAGACTACTATGAATTCACAAAAGTGAACATGAAGCGTAATTCGGTAATCTGAGTTAAGTATTGTGAGTGGATATCACGGTACAGTGAGGGACAGGGAATTTACCCTTTTCCTCACTGTAGTGGTGATCTCGGAGTTGGTATATATAATTTGTAGCAGGTGGGGGGGGGGCACAAAACAGTAAAAAACCTGTGCTGTTGATGTGAATGTCTAACTGTAAGTTCTGTTGAATAGGTTGGGTGACTCACGTCACCTAAACTATTTCAAACTATGTTGAGTACAGACATCGGTTAACTGCTGGTTGATTTAGTTTGTGTCATGATTACGGGTCAGACATTATTTTTTTAGTGATTTAATCAAAGAGTGTACTTTCTTCATTTCAATAGTAAATATCTATCTATCTATCTATCTATAAATAAATATATATATATATATATATATATATATATATATATATATAAATATGTGTGTGTGTGTATGTATGCGTGTGTATGCATATGTTTATGTAGATAACTATATATTGTAACATGTTCTTGGGGATATGAAAATGTCCTTAAAAGTTATAAGTTTATGTTCTGAAGTTTAGTAGCATTATATTTATGATTTAAAGTATATATCTTATGTATAATAAATTGTTCCCATTCCTAGATAGCTGTAAATATATATTAGCTAGATAAGGAAAATGCTAATTGGCAGTTAATATTGTATAAATGTGAGCTGCCTAAATCTGTAAAATAAAATGTTGGGTACATCTGACTAAAACACTGGGAGAAGGAGAGTGAGACAGAGAGACAGAGAGAGAGATAGATTCCTCAGTAGTGGAACTTTTGAATGAAGTTCTGTTGAGGCAATTATACATGGGTGATGTGTACATTTGGAAATATGGAAAAAGTGAGGCCTGGGCAAGCCCTGTAACACTGGACTGATACAGACCATACAGTCTCTGCCATAGATTGCTGTCAGGGAGAGGTTAATTTGTTTTTCATATATTGCTTTCTTGTAATATGTATTGCTTTATTGCCACCTTCTATTTTTTTTTTTATTTTTTTTTTTCACATTTGCTAACCAGGTTTGTCCAACTGAGTTTGCAAACAAGCCCATTTTCAATTGAGACCCAAGGGGAAAAGCCCCAGCAAACATAAGTAAAGATAAAGTGACAATATACAAATATTAAAAAACAATCACATTACAAAAAAATTGTAAAAAGAAAAGGTGATTAACTATTTGCATTTCATTGATAGTAAGCAACCCATTTTTGGTGGATACCCAAGGGGAAAGAGCACCAGCAAACATAAGCAAAGATAAACATACAGAACAAAAACTATTAAAAATAACAATGCAAATACAAAATTAATTATAAAGACAAAAGAAAAATATTATGAACATGAATGGTTAAACTGATAGCAGTGGTCTAAACTTTACTACATATGAGAATAAAAACAAAAAAATAATCATTGTTCAAAAGAAGGACAATGTATAGACAATGATAGGAAGTAGGGGGAAGAGATAGTGTGGAGAATGGGAGGAGGGATAGAAAGGAGGGGGCTATTGTAGGGCTATAGTAGTAGAGCTGATGGTTTAGGAGATTAGTTTAAGTAGAAGTTACTAACACAGAAAGAAAAGTTAGGAGATGCAACAGGTTATACAGTAGCACAGACTAAGATTCCGTGTGGTCAAGGCAATGGCATAATTTTAGGTTTAGTAGGTAATTTGTGTTGTATTTTCACTGTGTTTTGATTATATTTTGTTTTCTATTGCATATTTAAACTAGGAGACAGAACAAACTGTGACTCCTGTAGTCACACAAAAATTAGAATAGGTCATTTAAATTATCTGTGAGCTGAGGGAGTATTAATCTTGCATTTAAGGGTAAAATAAAACATTATAAGACTTTACTGGAAAAGCTCACTCCAATTCTGCATTTGAGTACTGTGAGGAGAAGGTCAGTTTGTTTTTCTTATATTGCTTTATTATCATTTGTATTGCTGTATTGCCTTCTACTACTTTGTTACTATTTTGTGTTTTGATTGCCAACTCTTTTCTATTGCATATTTAAACTAGGAAAGAGACATGTCTCTTGTGAGTCATACAGGAATCAGAACAGGTTATTTAAGGTTAATTGCCTGTAAAGTGAGGGAGGACCTAGGAACCTAACCTTGTATTTAAGGGGTCAAATGAAACATTTCAAGGCTTTACTAAAAAAAATCACCCAGACCCTGCCATAGACTTCTGTGAGTGAAAAGAAAGTTCATGTTTCTTACATTGCTTTCTTGTGACTTGTATTGCTTTATTGCCTTCTTCTATTTTGTATACGTTGGTATATTTTCATTACCTTGTGTTTTAATTGTGTTTTGCTTTCTATTGCATATTTTGAGTAATAAATAGACCAGAGCTGTCTTTCTTGTGAGTCACAAAGAAATTAGAACAGGTCACTTAAGGTTAATTAACTGTGAATGGGGAGAGGAGTTAGCAATAAACTCTATATTTAAGTGGTATATTAAAACATTACATGAATTTACTGGAAAAGCTCACTCAGATTCTGCCATAGACTGCTGTGAGGGAAAGGTTAATGTTTTCTTATACTGCCTTCTTGAAATTTCTATTGCTTTATTGCCTTCCTCTATTTTGTATATTGTGGTGTATTTTCATTAAACTGTGTTTCAAATGTATACTGTTTTCTACTGCATATTTAAAGTAGGAAACATAGCAGAGACGTGTCTCTTGTGTGTCACACATAAATTAGAACAGGTCACTTTAGGCTAATTACCTGTGAAATGAGAGAAGAGCTAAGAACTGAACTTTGTATTTCAGGGCAAATAAAAAAATGCAAAATTTTCCTGGAAAAGCTCACTCAGACACTGCCATAGACTGCTGTCAGGGAAAGTTAATTTGTTTTTCTTATATTGCTTTGTTGTAATTTACATTGCTTATTTACCTTCTTCTATTTTGTCTATTGTGATGTATTTTTATTACACTGAAATTTAACTGCATTCTGTTTTCTATTGCATGTTTAAACTAGAAAAGACACCTGGGCTCTGTATTTTATGAGTTTCACAGAAATTAATTTTTCCCAACCTTCAAACTTTAGTGCTGTTGTGTTTTTAAACTGAGCTGTCTCTTTAGTTGATCTACTACAGCATGCAAGTGACTATATTTCCCCTGTACCCCCAAGTACAGAACTGGGACTATGAAGCTTTACCCCATAGTACACTTCCATGAAGTCTTGGGTGTGATAGACTATACCCACATTGAGACCCGGTATGTCAGTTTGACCACATATTTCCTTCCCTTTCCTCATTCCTTGGCTATTGTCAGTAAGTACAAAGTTATCATTAGGTAAAGTCACTCCCCTTAAGCTATTCAAATGTTGGTCCTCTCACTGCATTCCATAGAGTTAGAATACTAAGAGGCCTGCTCCAGCCAATCGGTTTTGTTCTTTTAAAATGAATGGTTCTCCCCTTAGATTGCTAAAGCTTGAGTTACCCCTCTTTCATATCTGGCTGCTTAGTGTACACTTCAAAGCTTAGGATATTAATCTATTTTTCTATCTTACTTTTAAAATCTGTAGCATCTGTTCCAAGACCACCAATCATTGGAGAGCCTACATTTTGCCTCTCAGTCATCATCTTGGGATTAGTACTTCTGTTTTTCTCCTGATGAGAGAATGAGCATAGTAACATTATTTCCTGGTGACTGCAGATCTACAGAAAGCCAGATAACTAATGCATATGTGCCAGCTTCGAATTTGTGCTTATATTTTGCTCCAGGTGAGAGAAGGAGCTGAGTGCATTGATTCCTAACAGTCTTTGATTTTGCAGTGAGTGTCTGTGTGATACCATCCTGATTGGTTTAGTTGCCATTCAACAAATCTGCCAGGAAAAGGCAACAACAAGCCTGCAGACCCTCATATCATCTGGGACAAGACTGCTGATCACCAAAGAGCCCGTGGCCTGGTTGACAGCCTGGGCTTAATGCTAGTGTTTTGTATTTGATGAGAAAAGAAGCAAAGAGTCATTCTATCTCAGCAATGTGAAACTTTGGTGAAACCAGCACTAGTAGTAGCCAGGTAGTAGCCAATGAGGTGAATCCCCACTATTTATCATTCTTGACAAAGATAATTATTGTTTGTTCTTTCTAGTTAAGTACTGTTTGATTAGCTGCTGTCTAACCCAACTTCAGAACATCTTCCTAAATCATTCATACATAAACCATCAGTGTGCACTCAAGTGCTTGGCACTGCCCTGCATAGACCCAGTCACCTTTAGGTGATATTTTTCCTGTGAAAGCACCCTTTAAATTACATCAATACCTAGTTGTACACAGGGCAAATAGTTTACAGTGACAACTGCTCCCCTTGTAGTTGCAAACCAGGTACTTCTGGCTTTATGTTTGCACCACAACTGTCTAATATAGAAAAAAGGGCCTGCTGCCATAGATATGAGCTTTCCCACTATCTCTGTTACTAGCTCGGTGGATATGGGGATTCTGCATCAATGCAGAAATTGCAACATGTTCACTGACTACTAGCAAATTCACAAAAAAAAGGCTGAAAAGGTAAGTTAGAGATGTATTTACACAATTTTCATAGGGGCAAAGCTCTCATTTAAAAGCACCCCTAATGTCAATCAGGTTGTAACAAAGAATGTTAGGGGCTGCTGCTGGTCTTGTTCATATGTATGTGCAATAGGCTCAAGTTTATGCTGCTCCTGATATACATTGGGCAAGGAAGAGAAGTTTATTTAGACCCTGTTTAACTTTGCATGGTATGCATGAAATGGAAATAGTAGAACACTACACAGTGAACAGAGACACACTACATGAAATCTGCAACCTATATTGTCCTCACTTGAGAACAAGGGCAAAGCAAGGGGAATCAATACCTGTGGTGAGTAAGGTATGTGTAGGAATGTGCAGCTTCAGACAAGTGACAAGTGGAGTACCTCAGGGTTCAGTCCTGGGACTGTTCTTGTTGGGCATCTACTTCTCTGAAGTACAGGCCAACACTAAGGGACTCTGGCTAACAAAGTTCGCAGATGACTGCAAACTGGAAGCCATTACTGAATCCCCAAATTATGTGGATATTCTACAAAAGGGCCTTACACAAACAGATACTTGGTGCCAAAGCCATGGGCTCAAGCTTAATTCCAAGAATTGTATAGGTATCCCCTTTGGGAAAAAACATGTACCCATGAATTACCACATAGGTGGCAGTACAATAAACACCGAAAGTGTGATGAGAGACTTAGGGACACAGCTGGACAGTGGTCTCACCTTCGATAACCACATCACCACAACAGTCAGGACGTCCTTCTATGTGGCACACCTCATCACTAATAGCTTTTCATCCAGAAAAAAGGAGGTCATTGTCCCACTATACTCATCCCTCATTAGATCCATTATAGAGTACAATGCCCCATTTGGTGTGTGCCTCACAAGGCATCTGCAACAGTTGGAAAGGCTGCAGAAATACCTCACTAAAAGAATCACAGGCCTAAAGCAGATGCCCTATGCTGACCATCTAAAAAAACTCCAGCTATACTCTGTAGCATATCGTCTACTCAGAGGCAATCTCTGCTTAACTTACAAGGCCATGTCAAACCCTGAGCTGTTGGACATGCTCCACTTAAAGAAATCCCAATCCCTCAGAGCCACATGCTCCAGGGATCTAAACCTTGTCATCACAATGAACAAAACATGCTGGAGGAATAGGTTCCTGACCCAGAGACTCCCCATACTCTGGAATAGACTGCCCATACATGTCAAACAGAGCAACTCCTTGGCCCTCTTCAAAAGGAACCTTGATGATTGGATGGGAGAAAGGAAATTCACCCCAGAGATCATGTCAGTACCCTGCTAGACATGGGTCCAGGGAAGCAAATATTGTGGGAAGAAATATCCAGGGAATTGTTATGGCTAGGGTTGTATAGGCCCTAGGGCCGATAGCCTAATACCAACCTATGAACCTATGAACCTAGAATTTTAGTTACAGGAACATTTCAGAATGCCCCGGGGGAAATTCTGGGGTGTCACAGGCATCAGCATCCAGGATTCTGCACTAATTCCTGAATGATCTATTACAGCATGCAAATGACTATATTTCCTCATACAACAAGTAAAGAACTAAGACTATGAAGGAGTTCTACCCCATAGTACACTTCCATGAAGTCTTGGGTGTGATAGAGTGTACCCACATTGAGATCAAATTGCCACCCAGAGATCAGGGAAGGGTCAACATCATTAGAAAGGAAGTCTACTTCATTGACTTCCAGGTCATGTGTAATGCTAGGGGAATCATTCTGAATGAGTGTGCTGGCAATTCTGGCAGTTACCAAAATTCTCATATCTGGCATGCATCACAGCTCTACCAGAGGTTTTCTAGAGGTGATGTCCTGTAAGACCATTTACTAAGGGTTGCAGGTAGTACACACGTACCCACAGAGGAAAGCTATAATAAGGCACACATTCAAACAAGAAACATTATAGAGCATGTGTTTGGACTGCTGAAGTCATGGAATGTGTACTCATTGTCGACATAAAGCACTTGAAAAACACTTCCCATTTGGGACAGAATGGTAGGTTGCCCCCCCCTCCCCTCAAATATCCAACAGAAACAAAAGTGTCTGGACAAGCATCCATTCTGTCAGCATTCCTATACTAAATGCAAAGTAGAATGCCAGTCCATTGTTATTGTACCCAACCCTGTTGCGGAAGTTGCCTGGGACATCTGAGAAACCTAACACCACTATTAGCCACATGTACAACACCTTGCATTGAATAAAAAAACACATTACAGTTGTCTCAAATATCAGGTGAAATTGTAAAACTAAATGCTAACAACATGCTGTGCTGTAAGCATAAGCTTCCCATCTCACAAATGTAAAGCACATCAAGAAATGCCTATGCCAACATTGAAGTATAAGAAGTACATACAGATCACGGTTTATTGTCTACTACCTATATAAATACATTCCTGATGTTAGACTGCAAATGTATTTGAATAAGAGAAGCATATCTTAGCAAAATATGTGCTTCTTTGCAGAAAATCTCCTTCAAAGAAATAGCAGTTGCAATCTTCTCTGTCTCAAAACAGTCTCCTCATCCTCAAGTTCCCTAGCTACATGGTTATCTTCTAGAGTAGATTCAGCTTTCTAAGCACTCTGAAGATGCAGCTGAGGTAGGAACTCATTTGAATTGCTGAATACCAAACCTTTGACTTAGTGTAGCAGACAGAATCATTGTGCAGCCCCTACAGCATTGTTAGGTGCTAATGGGTTGCAACTGTGAATGATTAGTCTGGCTAAAGGAAAACACCATTGTAATTCATACATTCATCCCTGAAGTTGATGTATTAATGAAATAAACTTACAAAGTGTGGAACTAACTGCAGTAACTTTTAAACAAAATCAAACACACACCACATATATTCTTCACTGCTGTGTATCTTTCTCACACCTTGAAAGAAAAATGAGAGGATATGCACTAAGACTGTATATGTGATAGGAAAGCAGATGTAATGGATGGATTCCCATAATACAAAGAGAAGGTAGAGCTGCAGTTCTGCAAATATATTTATAAATATTACCTGATCACTCATTCTACTAAATATGTTATCTACAGATGTTTAATTAACTGAGAAAGTCCAAATGTGTGATCAGTTTAATACTGGATATGAAATGTAATTTTTTTGTATGCACATTATTTGATTTCTATTGCAAAGCTATGTCTATGGTAAAGAGAGATAACTCACTACAACTGTGTTGTGTAAGTGGAATATTCTGATGGGACAAATCCAGGTCTAATTGTTTTTTATTTTAATGTATTTATTTATTTGCCTTTGACATTTGTGAGGTGTGTGGCATAGTACTAACGTGGTTCACTGCTTAAGGAAAAAGTGAAAAAAATTGATTTCAATCATCTTATGAAGCGCAAACATGCTTAGCTGCATTGTGCGACAGTCAGTACCATGGAAGGTAATGACTACGGAAATTCTACCTACTAGCTGCCTCTGTGGCACATGGTGTAAATCCTGTAAGCTTAATAAAAAGAGAATAAAGGCAAAACAGGGTTTGAGTCCCACAGTAGATACTTTTAGTGAGAGGGATCATAATTAGTACATACACAAGTAATATGTGATCACTGTTGCCTTTTCCATTTGCAAGTTGCAAACACAGTTCACTGCTTAAAGGAAAAAAATGAAACATTTAATTTGGTGTGCTTTCCTCCACATAAACATGCTCAGTGGTGATGAGTGGCAGTCAGCACTCTGGACAGTACTGAGTGGAGAAAATATACCTGTTTCTTAACTTTCCACGTGGCATCAGGTGTAACTGCAGTGAGTTTATGGCCAGGACACAGAAAAGCAATGATTCAAATCCAGCAGGATCTACATTTTAGTAAGGGAGTCAAACTAAAACTGTTCCCAAAACTTTGATTATAAAGGTAATACTACATACCAGCAGCTATGTATAGTAGGTTGATTGACAGAAAAGCATTATTACTCCTTGCTTACACATAGTTTTGTAAGTATCATAGCTCATTTAAGACTAACATGTGTTTAACACTTTTGTTTGTGTGTTCACTTCTTTATGTTGAGCGTATATATAGGGTTTCCCTTTAGAATCTCTCTTAACAATGTCTTTGTGAAAAAGCAATTCAGTTTCTTCTTCTCTATATCCCCTTTCTTTGAATTCCCCATGTGTCATTTCAACAGTTTCATGGAATATAGATTCCTTACTAGTTAATCTAGATATTCTCAAAACCTACCCTGAAATGATGCATGGGGAATTCAAAGAAAGGGGATATAGAGAAGAAGAAACTGAATTGCTTTTTCACAAAGACATTGTTAAGAGAGCTTCTAAAGGGAAACCCTATATATACTCTCAACATAAAGAAGTGAACACACAAACAAAAGACAGGAACATGACCTATATGAATAAACCAGTAATTTCATTTACAAACAATAACAAGAAGGTTAAAGAAATTTTTATTAATAATTGGAACATATTAACAGATGAAAAATTGGGTGCCATGGTAGGAGAACATCCCAGATTTACCTATAAAAATACGAAATCATTTTAATGCATGTTGTGTTATGAAAAGAATGAAAAACAAACACCAAGATCTATCAGAAAAGGAACTTTTGCTTGCAGGAGCTGCAATCAATGTCCCTTTATGTTAAACGGCCAAAGGTTTGTACATCCAGAGACAGGAAAGGAATATGAGTTTAATAGTTATGCTGACTGCAGAACACGAGATCTGATTTACCTTGCTATTTGTGGTAAATGCAACTCATTCTATGTAGGAATGACAAATAGAACCTTAAGGGAACGGGTGAAAGAACATATTTATGCAATAAATAAGGAGGATGAAAATAATGCGTTAGCAAAACATATTATAAACAAAGGCACATTACATAGTTTTAAATTCATGGTATTAGAAATGATATATAGGAATGTTAGGCTAGGGAATTGTAAGAATTATACAGAGCAGAGAGAAATGAAATGGATATTAAGATTACAAGCAGATAGAGGGCTAGGACTCAATGATAAGGTGTCCATGAGACCCTTTCTAGCAGCTAAGGATCTTAAACATTAGAAAACACATAAGTATTATATAGGCATTAATATATGTGTTCTATATATGTTATTTCATGCATTTATTTCTTATTATTTTATTCAAAAATGTTTTCATATTTTTGATAAAAGTTATGATAAGTATACATTAGTATTGTCTATGTATATACACATAGTTTCTATCAGGTATGGTTGTATATACATGAAATATGTAGTGTTGAAGTATAGATACACAGTGTATATACACAGTTTATACTTCATATGTAAGGATAAATGAATAATTATATGTCATATTTTTATGACGCTATCCATAAAATGACGTTATAATTCATGACAAAGTTCATCCAAAAAGTTTTTTTAAAGTTTTTTATGTGTATATATAGTTCTCAATACATATGGATTCATTAATATACATGATTATTAGATTCTTATATGTATTCTTTGTATATATACATCTATATATTTTATATATATATATATATATATATATATATATATATATATATATATATATATTATTATTTATACACTTTTATAAATGTGAGATTATTATATTGTATTTGTTAAAATGCTTTAAAAATGTTTTTAATGAATTATCCATAAGGTTTTTGATGAACTATATTATTTTCATTCAATATTCATGAGCCGAATAGTGATTGGCTTATCAATGAAATGTTAAAGCTTTTTAAATGGTATCAATTAAGTCAACAGTTAATAGTCTGATGAAACATTCCCTTTGAATGTGAAAGCGCTTACTGAATTTCATATCTTGGGCCTTGTTTGGATTGTTTTTTCATTTTATTTCTAATAAATAGTCGGCTTCTTATTGTCGTGTTTTGGCTGCCCCTTTCAGTTCTGCTTTTTGGGTGTTTAGCAAAGTACCACCATTTTGGGGAAATTTCAGTGTGCTGTGTACTGTTTATTCACAAAGTGCAATTACTTCAAAATGTTTCTTACTCTGAGTTTCTTCTTCCCAGTTTACTTGCACAGTGTAGTTATTTGAAATGTTTCTTACACTGATAATAGGTGATTTCAAGAGCATTACAGTGTCCGTGAAACGTATTTCTCAAAGTTCAATTATTCAGAGGCTTGTGCTATTGGTGTAGTTACAAGTACTGGCATAAATTTCTGGCATTTGTACATGTATGTGCATTTGTGCATACTGGCGAAAGTCTGCAGTGAGATGTATCAATATGGAAGATGGATTTAGCAAACCGCTATCACTTGTGTTTGATCAGAATATTGCAGAGAACTGGAGAATGTTTGAGCAAGAGTACAATATATTCATACAAGCAGCTTATTCTAATAAAGATGCATGCACCAGGGCATTCATTTTGCTAAATCTAGCAGGGTAAGAGGCCATAGAAAGAGAGCATTCATTTGTATATGCACCAGCAGTATATGAAAGTAAAGGGGAAAATCATCATATTGTTGTGCAGGCTGAATCAAGGAAAGACAGTGAATGTTTGAAGTGCAAATTTAGAGAGATGTGCAACCTCCAGACCAATTTTACATTAGAGAGGCATTTGTTTTACACAAGAGATCAAAAGCAAGGAGAAACTTTTATTACTGACCTGAGAAATAAAGCTAAAACATGTAAGTTTGGCAACTTGAAAGATGAGTTAATAAAGGACAGGCTCATGCATGGTATTAGTAATGCTGCTGTAAGAAAGATTTTGTTTAGTGATTTAATGCTGAGCAAAGATATTGAGATTTGTCAAATTCATGAAGTTATAGAAGGCACACAAATATGCTTGCAAGTGATAAGAACATGGTTTCAGCAAGCTCTAGAGCAAATGTAGACAGTATGCAACATGTAGCAGGCAGAAACAGGCCTAAGCACATGGCAGCTGCTGCCCCTGTGAGTTTTCCTAGGAGGTCACGCAACCTTCCAGCAAGTTCTAAGACTAGTTCAGTTAAAGTAGCATGCTCAGTACTGTACAAGGGTGAATCAACAAAATCCAAATCAAGCTTTATTGTTAACTCTCACAATTGTGGTATCAACCATCAGTCTAAAAGAGAGAAGTGCTTAGCATTTGATCAGAAATGCCATAAATGTAAGAAATGGAACCATTTTCAAAAAATTTGCAAATGAAGTAAGCCTCACACTGTTATAAAGAAGGGTAATTTGAAAAAAGCAAATTGATCAAGTTGAACTGCAACAGTCTGCTTTCTATGTAGATTGTGTATCAGTAATTGGTGAAAAGACTAATGCAATAGATTTATTGGCAAAAAAGAATGAAGTATTTTGCACTGTCCGGATCAATGGTAAATCCACTAAGCTCAAAGTAGACACTGGTTCAAAGTGTAATGTTATGTCTACAGATACTTTTGCTAAGGTGAGAGCTGGTGAACAATTAAATGTGACCAGTTGTGTGAAACTTGTTGCTTATGGAGGTAAAGTAATTCAACCCGAAGACTCAGTAGTGCTTTCATGTTATGTGGCCAAGAACTGTTATAGCTTATTATTCTTTGTAGTCCGAAGACCTGTGCAGTCATTATTGGGTCTCAGAGACAGTTTGAGAATGAATCTACTTTCTTTTATCAAAGATGTTTGTTAAATAAGTACATGTTCCAGTTCCAGCTTCACTAACACTATTTTTTCAGAGTATGCTTATGTTTCCGATGACAAGTTGGGTAAACTTCCAGCTGTGTATTCTATGAAGTTAGACCCAGAGATCAGTCCACTAGTCATACCATCAAGAACATTTCTGATAGCTATGCAGCATAAAGTCAAAGCTCATTGGACAGAAAGGTGCAGCAAGTTGTAATTTGCCCAGTTACAGAACTTATCAAATGGGTGTCGTCCATGGTAGCAGCTCACAAAAACGGCTCAAACGAAATAAGAAAATGCATTGACTCAAAAGATTTGAACAAAGGATTAAAAAGATTGTATTATCCCATGTGTACAGTCAAAGATGTCGCAGTTCTAATACTGAATACCACTGTTTTTTCTGTTTTTGATGCAAAAAGTTAATCTTCATTACTGACTACATTCAGTACCTCATTTGGAAGATACTTATTTCTTAGGATGCCATTTGGATTAAATTCTGCAAGTGAAGTCTTTCAGCGTGCAATGGAGCAAATTTTTTCAGTTTAGCCCTGTGCTATGATAGATGATGGTGTACATGATTTGTTAGTCGGAGACAATGGTGAAGCAGAGAGTTCTAGACAGAGCACATGAAATTACCTTAAAGCTCAATCCTCTAAAGTGCAAATTCAGACTACCAGAAGTTACGTATGTAGGACATTTGTTTACTAGCTTTGGCTTGAGGCCAGACCCATCCAAGCAAGCAACCATTCTTGAGATGCCAGCACCAGATAATATTCAAACACTCCAACGTTTTTCTGGAAATACAATGGAACAGCTTGATGCAGAAAATTTTTACTTTGATGTCATGGAAGTGCATACTTTTTCTACCACAAGACTTGTTGAGCTAAGAGATTTGACAAAGACTCATTCAGTTTTGCAAAAGGTTAACCACTCCATTAATGTCGGATGGCCATCAAACCAATTCCTTACAGAGATGAGATGTTGATGGAACATGGCATTATTTTCAAATGTCCTAAAATTGTTGTTCCTGCTTCTTTACAACAAGAATGCACCCAGATTTTGCATCGTGGTCACCCAGGTGCCAAAGCTGCCAAAAGAAGCAAGAGAGGACTAGTGTTTTGGACTTCTCTAGCAAAATACATTGAAAGAATGCTTTCTTCTTGTTCAGTATGTGAAAGTAAACTGCGTTTGCAAAAAGAACCACTTCAGCTAAGTCAAGTTCCTGAAATACCTTGCTCAACTGTAGCCACTGACATATTCAAGTGGAACAATCAATATTACTTAGTACTGGCAGACTCTTATTTGAATTGGTTTGAGATCGATCTACTACCTAAACAAATGGCCACCTCTGTTATTACCGAGTTAAAATGTCATTTCAAAGTCCATGGAAATCCAAAAAAAAGCTTATCTCTGACAATGGTACCCAATTTACCAGTTCACTTGTTTCAGAAATTTGCAAAAGAATGGGACTTTGTCCATATTGTGAAGATAGGTGAAGGCTGCCAGCCTAGCCAGGTAGAATTTTTTAGATAATTCTGTCATTAGTAAATATTAATATAAGCCACAGGCTTGTTCTCTTAAATGGGAAAAATGGTGTTAAATGTAGAGCTCCAGAAATGTAACAACAGTGCACTCTGCTGTAGGAAAGCTGATAAGTCAAGCATTGTGTAATTGTTTGATGTCAAAACTTGGAGCTGAGATGTCTAAATGAAGGAATTCTTCCTGTTGTTTTGAGGCCAGAGTTAATGGCTAGAATTTACATGTTTAAGTTTGTTTATTGCTCTGGATTCCTGACCAGCTGCAAGATCAAAAGGGCTATTGACCTCTGAGTTTCTGTTAGCCTGGGAAAACAGAACATTGTTAAGAATGATGTGATGTGAAGTAGCACTGTGTTATCAATTTAAAGAGAGAAAATCAGAGACCATTTTTGCATTTGTCTTGAGAACATCCAACTCACCAGTATCTGTCTGTGTTCTGTATGTAAGTAGGATCTTAGACTTCAGTGTCTCTTTTAGAAAAAGCTAGGAAATAGGAAGACTAGACAGTTGTTTTCTGTACTGATGTCAGTCCTATTTTACTGTATTATTTTATGCATTTTCCTGTTTCTGAACTCTTGACTAAAGTGTGTAAGAAGTATTGTCTTGTGTTTCTATTATTTATTATTAAATATTTTTAAACCTGTACAGGCCAACACGGAAGGACTTTGGCTGACCAAGTTCACAGATGACTGCAAACTGGGCGCCATAATCGACTCTCCAGCCGACACAAGCATCCTCCAAAAGGGCCTCATAGAAACAGACAACCGGTGCCAGAGCCATGGCCTCAAGCTAAATACCAAAAAGTGTATAGTCATCCCCTTTGGCAAAAACAAAGTGCCCATAAATTACCACATATGTGGTAATCCATTAAGTACAGAAGAAGTAATTAGGGACCTGGGGACCCAAGTTGATAGCAATCTCTCATTTGACAACCACGTGGCCAAAGTGGTTAGAAAAACATTTTATATAGCCCACCTAATCATGAAGGGATTCACATCTAGATCAGGGGAGGTCATCGTGCCTCTTTACTCATCCCTCATCAGGCCCATAATTGAGTACAATGCCCCTTTTGGGATGTACCTTACCAGACACCTGCAGCATCTGGAAAGACCCCAAAAGTACCTCACCAAGAGGATCAAAGGGCTCAAACAGATGCCATATGCTGCCCGGTTAAAGAAACTCCAGCTCTACTCAGTATCATACCGCCTGCTCAGAGGCGATCTGTGCCTGACGTATAAAGCCATGTCCAACCTGGAATTAATGGACATGCTGCACCTCAGAAAATCCAAATCCCATCGAGCTATGAGCTCGTGACACTTGAACCTCAGCACTGAACTAAATAGGACATGCTGGAGGGACAGATTCATAACCCAGAGGCTCCCTTCACTCTGGAATAAAATCCCAGTCCAGGTTAGGCAGAGTCCCTCATTGACTCTCTTCAAGAGGAATCTTGATGAGTGGATGGGAGATCGTAGGTTTACCCCGGGTATCACTTCTGTGTCACTGTTAGACAGAGGCACAGTATACTAACCTCAAAAAAGGGCATAGCAAAATTAATTTAAAATGGGTGGCGAAAGCCAAACACACTCTGGCTAGGCTTATAAATGCCCTAGGGCAGATAGCCTAGTATGACCCTATGAACCTTTCAACTGTGGCTGTTTTGTGTACAGATAATTTAAGCTGTAGAGTACATTACACGTATATAGTGATACTATCCAAGTCACTCCAAATAATCCTTGACTGTTCAGTTGCACTTACCATTTGGATAATAATATTGCACAGTAGAATTGGACACCCTTTGATAAGGGCCTTTTTAGGAGCTGATAAATATTAGTGGGTGGTGGCAGTGATTTCTACCTTATAGTCTGGGTAAAAGGGGCACAGCTGAAAAACCTGTGCCAGCCTTTCCCAGGAGTGTCTGTGTGGTTGTATATAACTTTTCTCTCAAAGTGTGTGTGTGTGTGTGTGTCAGCTACTTGGGCAGGGTCATGAAGCACTGGTTGGACAGAGAGGGTGCTGGAGGTTTTAGCTTGCCCACTAGGCTGAGATCTGGTCCCTATAGCTGTGCCAGTGGGGAGTCTTATTGAGGATCTGGAGAGAAAGGGAGAAACCAGCCCTAGACTGACTGTGATCTCTTTGTGCTCTTAAGGGAAATTGTACTTTACTGTGTGTGTGTTTTTTATCCTTTCCTATGTGGACGCTCCTCACTGGTGCTAGTGGTGAGGATTCCTGCTCCTTGATTGCTGGGCCAATGCAAGGGCATCACACATATTACTAGTAGTCCAGAATATCAGCTGTCAAATGGACTAGCTGAACGTGCAATACAGAGTGCAGAGCAATTACTTGAGAAGTCAAAGCATGACAAAACTGATGTCTTTTTAAAATTACTCAATCTCAGAAACATACCCTGTGATGATATACTTGGCTCACCTGCTCAAAGACTTCTATCTATGCAAACCAGAACAACATTGCCTATCAGTTTCAGTTTATCGAGGCCTAAAGCTAAAAATAACAAAGCAATCAAAGCCCAATTGTTCAGAAAGTGCTCTTTCCAGACATCCAGCTATGACAAACTGAGTAGATTTCTTTGTCCAAGGAGAGACAATGAGGATACAAATGGTGAAAGGTTTTCTGACCGGATTGGTCATGTAACAAAAAATATGTGAAGAGCCGAGGTCCTATCTAGTGAAATCTGAGGGTGTGGATTATAGGAGAAATTGTAGAAATCTACTTCCTGTACCAGAACTGTTATTGCAGCATTGTTCCTGTGATACAGACTCTAACTCTCAGAGTGATTCAGACAGTGTTACCATCACAGAACATGTCTTGATTCCTACTACTGTTTTTGATAACGTTCATAATGTCCCTGTCATTGAACATTCACCAGAGACAATCCCAGTTGCTAATCCCAGTTCCAGTTTATAGTTCACATGATTTGGTCATATCTCCAGGCCCAGTGTGAGAAATACAGCAACTTGGAGATGGTTTTATACTGTATATGTATCTAGTTTTGTATAACAGCACGATGAAAAATTACTTTGTACCTATATCATGTCAGCCAATATTGTCAATGTCATTTTTCAAAGAGGGATGATATAGAATAACAGATGTGTTGCACCTTTAAGAAGCATTTCTAAGACCTGAACATGCAGTATAACTAGCAGGCACGTGCTGTCTTCAGTGTCATTTTGTGAGTACAGCCAGAGTGTGAGCATCTATGCATGAGACGACTAGTTTATATATATATATATATATATATATATATATATATATATATATATATATATATATATATATGTCTGTTTGTATATAATAAAGCTGCTTGAATACTTCATCATGACTAGAAGAGTGACATGGCTTAAAACCAATGAGAGCACCCTGGCAGTGCAGGGTTACAATGCCTTGCATACATTTAGACCAGCTACTGCACAGGCAGGGACCAAGGGTGGAGGTGTCTCATTTTACATCAAAAGAAATCAAACCACAAGGCTGGTGATAAAGGATGATGTGTTTGAACTTGTCCACAGCCAAATCACCACAGGCAAGTTCCCATGCCATATGATGCAGGAAACCCCTAACACATGCTTAAATAAATAGGAGTCACTCACCATTCAAACAATACCATATTCCTGGTTGATTCTTAGCTGCCTCACTATAAGCTGTCAATCATATATGACTCCAAACATGCAAGCCCAGATATTCCTGGACTTTGTCCACACAAATACTCTGGACCAGACAATTCATATCCCTGCTGGTGATACCATACTGGGTTTGGTCCTCATTGACATGAGAAAACACCAACTGCCCCCCCCCCCCATATAATTTCATCTTTGATGAGGTTGGATCATAAAGCTGTCTAGCTGCCTCATTTGAAACAAAAGCAAAGCCTCACAACCTTGCTAATTCTGGAATGTTTGGGAATTATTTTAATGCTAACTTACTATTATTAAATAATAACCTGGTAAAATTTCTAGCCCCACCATGTCCCTCGATAACACTGCTGACTATGTAGAATTGTCCATAGAGACCCTGTACAATCATGTCAAGAGATCCATAAAGACAGCTGTACCTACCAAGAATAAACACTAAACAAAACAAAAAACAAACTACCCCGGTGGAATCACAATATAAATGGGTTGTACAATAAAAGGAGGAAAGTCATGACAAAAATAAGGAAGTGCAACATCCAGCAAGATTAAAAAAAAAAATCTCTCATCACTCAAAATAATCAATTCTACAAAAGCCAAATTTGAAGCAAAAATATCGTCCCAGGCTAAAGACATTCATAATGTTTTCTTTAGTTATGTCTGCTGCCTCAAAAACAGTACATAACAATATGCAGAACAAATTGTAAATGAAGACACCTGCACTGAGCCAAAAAATATAGCAAATCCACTGATCATTAAATTCAGCTCTAGTTTTACCCTGGTCCCCAGCCACTCCTTAGGAAATACCATCAAACATAACCCTCCCAGCCATCACTAGAGAGCAGGCTCTCTACATGATCTCCAAAGCCAGGAATACTGTATCAATGGGTACAGATAATATCCCAGGATGCTTCCTAAATACCATGAAGCATGACCTATCAGGACCATTAAAATCATTATTTATTTAGTTATTGAGCCTTCAGACATGCTTTGTGCCATGAAAATGGAGAACTGCAACAGCCATCCCTCTGTAGAAGGGTGGGGCATCTACTGAGTCCAGAAACTAGAGACCTATAAACCTGGCCAGTCTCATATGCAAAGACATGAAAAGGTTATCTTGGAAGAATATTTGCAATGACATTGGAAATCTTCTGACACTTCATCAAACTGAGTTTGATTTTGTCAAGGGCAGAACATGCCTGCTCAAACCGGTGGACTTCTTCAAGAATACCGACAAGCCAATGGAGAAGGGCAAAATGGTACAAACTACCTATCCTGACCTGACCATGACATTTAGTAAAATACCCCACTCATGCATTGTCTATAAAGCTCATAGAATTAGGTGCAACACCTCCCCCCCATGTCAACTGATAGATAGCTGGGTGGCTCTGAGATAGGATATAAGTAGTTAAGATAAGGGGAGTCAACCTCCAGAATGAGGTCAGTCACTAGAGGGCTCTGTGCTGGGTCCGCTCCTTTTTGGCACCTACTTCTCTAAATTCAAGTCCAACATGAAGGGTATCTGGCTGGTCAAGTTTGCTGATGATTGCAAATGATGAGTTTTCACAGAATTCCCCCACCCCCGTACAAATAAGAAGATGAACTGACTCAGACAAATAACAGGTGCCAGAGCCATGGTCTAAAACTCAATTCGAAAACATGCATAATGATATAATTTGGGAGGTTGGCCACCCCTAGAAACTACCTCATTGATAACACACCACTAACAGTAGATCCAGTAGTTAGGAATTTGTGGACACATGTAGACAGTGACCTGGCTTTTGACCACCATGGGTCTATGGTAGCAAGCAAATTATTATATATTGAGCAACGTATAAGCAAGGGCATGGTATCTAGATCTAAGGAAATTGTAATTCCACTATATTTGCACCTCACTGAATACAATTCTCTTTCAATATGTACCTGACCAGGCACATGCATCAACTGGAACATCCACAGAGGTTCCTTACAAAAGCGATACAGGCCAGAAACAACATGTTCTACTCAGACCATCTCAAATCCCTATCCCTACACTCAGTCTTCTAAAGACTGTTGAGGGATGATCTATGCCTGGCATGCAAGGTATCTTTGGATACAGCTCTGATGAACTACATATCAGCAAAGGAAATAACACTGACAACAACAGCAACAATACAAAACTGATCTAAGAACTTAAACCTTGCTTGTAACATAACTAGGACATGTTGGAGGAATAGCTCAGAGAATACCCTTTTTAATAGGCTTCCCATCCAGGTGAAGCAGAGTTCTTCCCTGACCCAATTCAAATGTAATTTAAACCAGTGGAAAGGAATTGAAAATTTACCCCTGGTCTGGCACCTATGTCCTTAATGGGCATAATGTAGGATGTTAGTGTCTTGGGGAGATTCTATGAAAGCTCCTACTTTGCAGTTATATGAAACTTGGTTAGGCGGAGGCCTTTGACATTGGGAACCCATCCCAGCACAAAACCCAGAAGGACTCTGCTAGAGACCAGACTCCTTTTGGAGAAGATCTCCCTAGCCTGACTTCCTGGATCCTATCTAAGAGCCCACAACATATCCAGCATATAACATACAACTAAATGTCTACTTCCATGAGTTTGTTTATGATGCCTAAGTGGGGAATTGTGTCAAATGCCTTATCCAGGTCAAGATATGTATACACGATTTGACCTCATCCTTTGCCTTGGTGACCTTTTAAAACAGGTCCATGGAGTTGAGTACACATGATCTGCCTTTGAAGTAGTCAAACTGGATTGGATCTAGTGTCAAAAGATTTCCTTTGTCATTATTACTCATATCCATGATAATTCTTTCCATGGCTTTGCATTATTGACCAGTCAGACTTATGGGTCTGTACTTCTCAGGGTCCATAAATGGCCTAGCCTTGTGCAGAGGGATAGCTGTTGTAGTCCTTCATTTGCATGACACAAAGCCAGTCTGGTGGCTGTGGTTAGATAGTGATTCCAAAGGTCCAGATAGGTCAGTCTTTAAGCTATTTAGATGGCAGGCTGGAAAATTATCAGGACCTGTAAATTTGGTGTTCTTTTCCTTAGAGAGCACTTTTAGGATCTGCTCCTTAGTGATACCTGAGGGAGTTATGTCTGATGGTATTTCTTGGGGTCAGCAGGGGTAGATGGGGTAATATTGGGGCTGAATCTTTGGGCAACATATTTGCTATATCTTCTGGCTCTGTGTAAGTCACCCCATTCACTATATCTTATGTGCTCTGTTATATACCACCAGTGAGGTTTCATACATAGCTAAAGAAAGTCTTGTGGTTGCCCTTGGACTGGCAGGCTATCTTTATCTCAAAATATGCTTTGTTAAGTTTAATTTGCTCTCTTAGTTGTTTGTTTAGCCTGGCGAAAGAATTTTTATACTACAGGGTGTTGCACTTCCTAATTTTAGCAATAGCTTTTTCTTTTTGTTGTACGATCTGCTTGCATTTGTATTCCACCAGGCTGATTTGATTTTTGAGTTAGTTCTGGGCTTGTATCTGCAAACACAACTGTCTCTTTGAAAATCAGTGAGGAAGTAATTTACTAAATAATGACAGCCATTTGAGTTTCAGACTTCATATCCTGTACAGGTTTCTATGTACAATTTTGCATAGATAGTTGTGTACTCTAGGTTTGGAGAAGTATGAAATTTTGTCAGATAATTACTTAACATTAGGTAATTTACCTTAGTGTGGTCCCTAACTGTTACATAGTTTTCTGGGGTCACAGCATTGATTTTTTTTTATTCCAAATAGGATAGCTTTATGGTCTGACCATAACAGAAAGGACACTACACTGGGGTGTATTCGACATTCTCCCATATTTGTGAGTACCAGAGCCAGTATGTTTGTACCCTCAGTAGGAATATGGGTTTTTGTGTTTATAAAGACCAGGTATCTCTGGGCCTGAAAGTTGGCGGTCATGTAAGATTCCCAGTTTAGAGGGGGGTAGTTAAAGTCCCCTATGGATATGGTATTGTGTTGAATGGTAAATGTCTCCAGTTGATCTACGCATAAGCTATGTGTTGTGTGCATCATAGAAGGTGATCTATAGCTGGGAAGGATATGATAGTGGACTCTATCTAGGGTAATTTGGACATAGAGAAGCTCAAGCACATGTCCGGTATGACCAGCCTTGAGTTATATTTGTTTTGGATATAGATCTAATCATCTCCACCTTTATCCTCTGCCTGTGCAGTCGGCTGGTCTAAACGTGTGCAAGGCACTGTAGCCTTGCACTACTGGGGTGGCTTTAAACCATGTCTCAATAACTGTACAAATGTGTACATTCTCCAAAGTGATAAAAGCTAAAGCTAGTGGTAAAGATAGAATGCTGCTCAATGCTAGGCTCATACCAGCGTAAGACATATAGTCTGAGTGTTCCATAATGTCTCACTTCATATAGTCCACTGAGGTATGTCTCAGGTCATTTACACCCACATGACTGAGTCATACTGTTTTTTGTGGTTCAATGACCTCATTGAGTGAGTGACTGACATGGTGGATCCCTGCACCTGACTGGCAACTGTCTGTGATTTTTTTCCTTGCACAGCCTGCTAAGTGGAGCACCTGTTTGTCTCACAATGAAGTCTCCCCATAAAAATATTGGGTGCTGTGTTATCTTGCCTTATGGACTTTGTATTTGAGGCTCTGTGAGGTATGGTTACATGTGAGGTATTGGTTGTTGGATCAGTAGAGGCTTTTGGGTATGCTGAGGATACTCAATGTAGGTTGCGTGACCAAGAGGTCTAAGGGGTCTAAGAACATTGTTTCTTAGTGCCTCAGCATATGTTGGTCTGTGTGTCGGATGCATACTATGTGTGGTGGGTGTAGTGCTATGTGTTACTGACAATGTGATTGTTATTGTGAGTACTTGTATGTGAGTGTCATCACCAGTGACACTGTGTAATTACATCTCTTCTATACTGTATTTGTTTTCTTAAGGATTAAGTGGTTGCTAGTGAACATGAAAACATTGCTACTTTGTCTTAGGGTACCCATATTCATCAGAATGGTGACATTGAAACTGGAAAAGTGCATACTCATAATGTCAGGTCTTTCTAGGTGAACTACAAGGGTGTAGAACAAGACAGGTTAGTACTGGGCAA
Organism: Protopterus annectens; assembly: GCF_019279795.1. Taxonomy (NCBI): domain Eukaryota; kingdom Metazoa; phylum Chordata; order Ceratodontiformes; family Protopteridae; genus Protopterus; species Protopterus annectens. Next base: position 1,960,920,415 of record NC_056733.1, read on the forward strand.
ACTTTGGTGCTTTTCAATCTAGAAGCAAAAACTAGGCTACAGAGGAATAAATTCAAGGGGAAGTGCTCCACAGCACACTGACTAGTTGCACTTTGCTCAACTGAGTTACTGGGTACAGTTTCAGAGGTAGTTTTATAAGGAAAGTTTAGTTTCTAAGTGCCTGTGTCTATACAAGCACTGCTTAATGCTAATCTGGCCAATACTGCCTTCCAGTGTATTTCCCAGCTTGCACAGTCTAGGCTACCCCCTATTGCAACAAGATGAATAATCCTAATTCTTCTAAATGTAAAAGCACAGAAATATTAGCTAAACATGAAAAGCTAATATTCACCAATATATGTTTGCATATTTTTATTGTATGGGTGACATTTATTATATATTGGGCATAATAATATAATGCATCTTTATTTGCTCAAATATTGATTCTTGAACCACTCACATTCTCATGACAAGTCTTTTTTTCTATTTCAAGTTGCCATGATATGTCATTTCTGCATTAATATTTCATTTTGAAATAATTTTTCTTGTTACATTTTTATGAAAAAAAAACAAAATATAAGGTCATCATTTTTGTTTCATAATGTTTATTTTTATCAAATGTTCCATGCAAAAGTAGTTCAGATTTATTAACATTAGAATTTGATTTGCTACAGCTTCATTCAGTATATATTGAAAATGAATAGTTATCACAGTTTTATTCAAAGTAACAAAGTCAATATGTGTCAAACACACCTTTGTATTCTACAGGCAGTGCATCAGAAGTAAAAATTGAATAAATTTGCATGAAACTGAGATGCACCCTCTTGCTGTGAATATGATAAGCATAAGTAGAGAAAAATATTGATAATCTCAGCTTCTTTTTTTTGCATTCCTTCATAAAACATTTTATATGATACGCCTTAACTTTCCAGATTTTCAAAGAATGTCCAGGTTTTTGCCTCGTATTTTTGGTCTGTTTCTAATAAAATGTGTGATTTTCTGGATTTTTGTGGCAAATCAGTAAGGGCTGAATTTATTAAATAATGAGAGGCACTTGAGTTTCAAACTTCATATCCTTCAGAAAATGTATGGTAACACTAGCCATTTTATTCTAGCAACTTTCTAAGTTTAAAAGAGCAATATTTAAACTTTGTTTTATTTTTTTTTGGGGGGGGGGTTATGCATTGAAGTAGATCTTTATGGAATTATTATAACATCAAAACTAATTTATTTATTTTACATTTGTTAACCGGGTTAGTCTGGCTGAGCTTTTGTTTCATTTTCAGCAGAGACCCGGGGAGAAAAGCTCCTCAGGACTACAAAACAATTGATTAAACTTTAGTAACATAGTGGTAACAATCAGCTATAGGATCTTACAAGCAGATATAGCTTTAGAAATTAGATACAGCTAATAGCAATATGCTTTTACAGATGTAGTAATATTTTCAATTGCCAAGCCAGTACAAAGCAAAATAGTATAAAGAGCAAAATGGTGCATAGACAGATATATTTGCCTGCTTTCCTACATAAAATCTCAAGATCCATACATTCCCCATGCATGACTACCTTAATTAAAGATAACCTTCTATAGTATTCATGTCAGTGATTGTTGACCAGTCTCTTTCTGAGATCTAGAAGCAGGCTGCAGGTTCATGACAACATCTTCAGTACTTTGGTGAATCTGAATATGGTGACAGCTCTAAGCAGTCTGGCAAAGCTGTCGAAGAAAGATTAAAAATATAGTTTCTTAGAGGAACATCATAATCTTTTTTACAATCAGATTCATTAAGGAGGATAAGAGCAAAACAACTAAAATAGGTCCGGTGACCAGAAAATGGAATGATTTAAAGCATCTCATTAGGGGTAAGAAAGTTTGATTTTCTGGACCACTGTCTATTCTGTGCACCAATAAGACCACTCAAGGAGAGAAGAAGCATGATGCATGTGTTAGAGTGAATCTATGTTGTGGCATTTAAGGAGAGCTTTTTATAACAGGTAAGCAATTCATGCAACAGCTCTGCTATCTGTGAGAGCCAGAGCAGCTAAATAATAAATACAAAGTGCAACTTAAAAAATGCAACACTCGTTTATTTATAGGATGTTATTCACAAAAGCTGAAAAGTCAGAGAAATAAAAATGAAAAAAAAAGGAAATACTACTGAAATCCAGAATGGCATACCTGTTTCAGAGATAACAATTGCTACAGTTTCCTTTATTATCTTGTAAAAGAGCCTTATTTTCAAAGATGGATCAATACAGTGGGAAAATGGAGCTGGATTCAGTTTTGGAAAAACAGAAACTGAAAACCTTTTCTCAACAGTGCAACATTCTGCAAACACTCCAGTTAGTGTAGGGGACTAAACTCTGGCAGCTAGGGCAGATCTAAAGCTCCAACCTATTAATGAGCTGCTCCCCCATGGCAAGGGTGCAGGTTTTGAGTCTTTGCACATTCATTTAGAAGGTTTGGGCATTGGGGGTTGGCATAATGGTTAACATGTTTACCTCTTACGGTTTGATTCTTATCTTTGAGGGATATTGGCTAGACTCAAAATAACCCACTAAGGCATCTCGGTTAGTACTTACCTATGAACCTTTTCAGGTATATTCAAATTTCTTGTTACTACTATCCCAGCTTTTGATCTGAAAACAAATGGACTCATAAAAATATCTGTTGTAGGAAGGATTTACATCTTCAGATTGAAGACATTATCTTACTGGATTTGTTTTTGTATAAAGTATTATTTCCTCTGGCTTACAGTTGGTATTCAAAGATAAAAAAATATCTGGGAGAAGTTTATTTACATCATAAAGATCAGTAATGGTCTGTCTAGGGGAAGGCATCTTTGATGAAAATAGATTTAAATAGTAATCACTTAATCTCAGCCACATTTATAAAAAAATGGCCTTGGAAATGCACAGCTCTCTGCTTTTAATATTCTGAAAAGTAAAAGTTACATAAACATAAACTAAGAGTCTTTCTCTGTTGTTTTGCTTTAAGAATGTGTCCCCTCGGACAGATTTAGGAACGCGTGCCCCTCATGCGGATTCAGGAATATGTGCCTCTCATGTGGATTATTCTTATACTCTCATATCTGTCCTGTTAGATGCTATGGGTTGGAAAGCCATAAGGTATAGAGAAGGGGACAAAATGGAAGAAAAAATTAATTTTCACTTTATCAGAGCATGTGTTTAGCAACCACAGCTATTCCTCTCAGTGTTTTCCAATCCCATTTATATACATGCTTGTATTAAAGAATGCTCAAACAATGAACCTTTGGGGTCAGTATTATATGATGCGTGTAATCATTCTCAGTATTAACAATAAGAATAAAGTTCTGTTTCCTGTCATTGAGCCACAGGCTGCCTGACTGTGGAGATAGTTGGACAAAAATAACATTAAAGAGTTGGTTTTATATGTGCTATTAAAATTTTATTTTAGTACATTGCAGACTGTAATATAATTTCCCAATCTAAACCAGTTTCAGCTATTACAGAATATTTGTCTACTTCAGAAAACACCTCTGTCCCATTGTACAAATCGTAAATGAGTGGAGCCACATGTCAGTTTTCCTTACCCTAATACTTTTTAAATTTAACATTCTTTCAAAGGAGTATTAACCAATGCCTTTCTAAGGAAAACAATGATCTAAGTCAGAATGACATTTCTGTCATCTCAGAACTTCATGGCACACTCAACTAACAGGAAGTCCTAGAAATTAACATGAACCAATCAGCCTTGTGCTTCAAGGAAGCTGGCCCTATTTTAACCCTTGGATTAAGATACTGTGATATACCGTAAATCATGTTAAACCCTACCACCGCTAACACTTTTCACTCTAATATCATGGAATGGGAAAGCCAGGGAAAGTCTGTCATCCAGAATAGGAATCTTATTCAGTATGTGTGCTGAAACAACTTTTTTCATTTGAAATGCAGCTATGGTTATATTTGGAGAAAGTACCCCCATTTTACAAATTAATGAAATGAAGTATGGATGAATAGAAAAGATTCCCTATTAATTTCATGCAGTCTGATATCTCCTAGGTATTTGGATATAATTTTAGGAATATAAGGACAAGTCTTAGTAGACAGATGAAAACACCGTGAATCTTTTTTGCTGTTCCACTGCTCTTTGCATTAATTTCTGAAACAGAGGCAACTTTGTTTTATATGGTCTCTTGACAGAACATCATCTGCAGCTGGAGAAAAAGGCATGTTTTAGCTCTCAGACCAAATGTACTCTGAGTGCTAAAGTCTATGAAGCATCCAGCATTATGTTAAACAGACTGTTTCATATTAACCTGTATGTCATGGATTACTTACATCAAAATAATATTCTTGGATACATTGTAAATATATTTTACTTTATTCATTAGTTAACTGGGAAAGTCAACTGACCACAATGGACCCATTTTAGGGACAAAAAAGGCCATAACGGCAAGGATAGATGTAACACATACTGACACTTTAGAACAGCAATTCATCTAAGATGCTATGGGAGAAAGTTGAGGTACGTGGAGAAAACCACACACGGGCGTAGAGGATATGCAAACTCTAGACGAGTAGGAGCTTGAGATCAGTACTGAACCCTGGATCCTGTATATGTGAGACAGAGTTCTTATCTACCAGGTCAGTGAGCTGCCCTTCAATCTGTACAATAAGTGAATCTTTTCAGTCCTCAGGTTTATGACAGACTCTTCAACTGTTCATTTGTGTGTCTGGCTAGGATATTTAACAAGACTGATTTCTTTTGACATCTTATATTAATTTGGAAAACTCTCCCAGCATAATAATTATTACTGAAGACAAGGCATAAAGAGCATTTCAATGTAACTCTTTGACTATCTAAATATTACCAGTATCTATTTGCTACAACACTACTGGTATTGACAATACTGGTTACTTATCTTCCTTGAATTTCAACACGTGTACTTTGTACAGATGACTGTCATTCCATGTGTATCATTTTCCATCATTTCCTTGGAAAGGGTAGGGTCTTGATTCAACTGCTTTACCAACTATTTCAACATTAGGCTGCAGATCTTCCAATAACTTTTGTATTCAGATTCTATAATCTACCTGTCAATCTGGTGATATCTTGGAAATTCTACTATAATAGTATTTCTGTCTCTTCTGATTTTGTTTAACATTTTCTTTACATATTATTGATTTCTGGAGCACTAATAATACAGTTGATAAAGTAGATAATGTTGCTTTTCACTCTTTTACTTTTTATTAGTCGAGGTGGTGAGATACTTACCTGATGATTTAGAAACATCATATCCATGATCATGGCCAAAGCAATGCTGTTCATAGTGTGGGTGAAATGAGCTCTGAGATTTATTAATAATGCATGTAACCAGGCCAGTGTGAGCTACAGTTAGCTTCTTGTCAAGGTATCAGTAGGGACCCAAGACAAGATCATGTCTGACCACCTAGTGGCCAGAGCAAAGGATGAGCAGCTACTGTAAACACTGACTGTGCAAGAACTTCAATGTTAGTCATCACCAAGCTGTACACACACACACACACACACACACACACACACACACACACACACACACACACACACACACACACACACACACGCACACACAAACACACACACAATAAAGCTATATTGCTGATGTATTGTTGTAACTAAAGGCAATAGACATGCTGAGCAACATCATATGGAGGTAATATGTCAAGGATGCCCAAATGTTGAGTGCAGAAGTGGCAGTAGGCCAACAGAAGATGGAAAACAGATCTGCTGACCAAAGCAGGGATCCAGAACACAGTGGAGAAGGGGGCATGAAATACTCGCATATATGAGTGTAAATTACATGAACTTAAAATATGTGAAAGTGAGACATAATAAGAGGAATACAATATGGTTACATGATGTAATGACCTGCATCAGCCCTAACAACATCAGAGTTTGATCGGTGTATCTGTCCTATAACATGAATATCATGAAAAAAATGGAAAGCATTCAATAATTAGAGGGTTTCTGCCATCAACTCTGTCCATTTGCATTATACCTTGCACTTCCCTAGCATGGTGAATCATAGCGGGAGTCAAACAAAAGTTGTCAGGAAAGCACAAATCAGTTGATTGTGGCATATTTACAGACAGAAAACAGGAAATAAACACAATCCTCAAGGGATTTGAACCTGTGATTATGCTGAGTAACATTATTCCAGAGAGTGCCTTAATAAGGTAAGCCGCAGAAGCTCTAATGTGAAAGGTGTCAGGAAAACACGTCAGATAACTGCTACTCATTCACACATTGAAAACAGGAAATACAAAAGACAGGCTTCAAGGAATTTTAACCATCATTTTGGTAAGTGATATTCTTCCCACAGAGGGAATTAACAAGGTGAAAAATAGAAGCAGTCATGCTGAAGATGTCAGGAAAGCACATAATTGTTACTCATTCAAAAACTAAAAGCAAAATAAAAAAAAAAAGTACATCCCTAATAGCATTTAAACACTCAGGTCTGTGCAATAACACTCTACATATCACCAGTAAGTAGGTACATATTGTCTACTGAAAGGCAACAAACGTAAATATCCATGGGACCTGATAACATCCCTGTCTGCATCCTACATGAACTCAGGCATGTTCTCCGAGCTCCATCACACATTGTAGTTACACCAAGCCTTGGCACCATCCACAACCCATCCACATGGAAGATGGCCAATTTCATCTCTCTACACAGACATGAATGAAGAGTGCAAGATTATGAAATCAACTAGCGCACATTGGGAGAATATGACAATGCAAGAAGATACAGTGCTGATACATTACAGGGGTATGGTGTGGTTGTGAGTGGTGGCTACAAGTATTCAATATAGCTGTGCAGGTTCTGTACATACTGTTGCCAAATGTATGAGGTCCTGTGATGTGTCTCCTTTTTTATGTCTTCCAGGTGCAATGTTGCATCAGCAAAGGTCAACTTTCTCAGCAGCTGAGACAAATATAATCAGAAGCCATACTACAGAACCATGCCATAATGTTTGGCTGGACCCAGCAATATCTGTAGGAGACCACCGGCATGTGGGACGACCTTGTCCACAGGGTAAACGATATCGGCGTGCATGCAAGTACATATGAGCAGGTCTGGCATCGTGAAAGTGACCTCATACACCATGCCTGGAATAGGGCTGCTGCAGTTGCAAGGGGCTGCACAGCCACAGGTGTGGGCCAGGCCATGCAGCCCCACTGACACCCACCGGGAACTCCTCGGGTACCTTGGGGTACCCATCCCAGTACTGGCGGTGGGTGGCACCCAGACAATGGATGAACAGTGTGCAGGTAGGGCCTCAGTGTAGATTACTAGACTAGTGTAGCAGACATACTTGTAATTGTAGAGTATCTATGTGCATGTGCCAGGTCAGATTGTAGTTGTGGATGGGGTTTTCTAGTGTACATCTATGGTGAAGGACAGCAAATTGTGTAGCATTGTGGGTTGTACTATAAATGTGTAAACATGCTGCATCCATCCTGTACCAATGCCACATATGGGTCTGCTAACAATACTTCCCTCCCACAACTACCTAGGTCCCTCTGGTCTGCATGTGGGATGGCAGCCTGTAACTAGTGAGTATGCAATTGTTCTGTTGTGGTTTGCCAATACCCAAGGTATGTGAAGGCCATGCAATGTACCATGCACACAACTGTCACTCATAGCCATATTGATTTATGTGCATGTTCACTTGTGTTGGGGTTAACTGCATTGCATCACAGTGTTCACCACAGGGGGCTATCTGATGAGAATGTAACATCCCTGTAGCATACCTCATGACCTGTCAATGCAAGACTTCTGGACAGAGACCAACAAAATGGGGAGGAAAACAGCCTAAGGTAGGGACATGTGTGAAACATTACTGTCATATAGTGGATATAAACAGTGTATACACTCCTGTTAAGATGCCAGGTGTTTGTGGTATATATACAAACTGACACCACAATATGTCAGTCCACACCTTTTCCAAACTGTAATGTGACCTATGACATGAACAATTCACCTGCAAAACCAATCAATCTGTTGGGCACCAAATATGAAGTATACAAACCTGACAATAAGCTGGATACATATGTGTGCACACCCTTCAAACAATAAGTTACTGCAGCAGCTTGTGATTTACTGACAGTATACAGTCTGCTTGGGTACACACCTGCCATCAAGTAAAGGCACTCTGAGTAATACCAAATATCAGTCTGCTGCCCAAGTAGGATAATCATGACATTTGCTCAGTTGCCTGCAACAGCAACAGCCATGGCTTGCAGGCACCTTACAAAGCAGCAAAGGGATCTCATATTTGAAAAGTATCAGTCAAGAGTAGGGTGCAACAACATTACCACAGCATTGCATGCACCATGAAACACAGTAGATACAGTTGTCAAAAGATGGATTGAATATAGGACAACAGTGCTGTTGAAAAAAACCTGATGTCCCTCCATAAATGATGACAAGACATGTCAAGACCTGGTCAGAGAGGCCGCCAGGGGACATACAGCAACAGTGAGGGAGTTGCAGGAATCTCTTGCTAATACTAGTGTTGTGTACTACATGTGGGAAGACCCTCCCATATTCTGCATATGTCTGGCCTATGGGGTAGGGTCAGAAGATGGAATCATTTCCCCACACCAAAAAACATCCAGGGGTGGATACAAATTGCAATACAGCACATCACATCTCCCAAAGGCATGTGTGAAAATGTGTTATGGTGTAATGAGACTATGGATCAACCTCACCACCACAATATCAAAAGGAATGTGTGGTGCATAAGCAACACCTCTCATAACCTGAAGACCAACATCCCCATGGTGAATCACACTGGTGGCAGTGGCCCACTGTGGGGATGCTATTCCAAAGCCAAAACAGGGCCTGTATTCATATTGATGGGAATTCTGCATATTTCCAGGTAACACCCACATCTGCCCAAAATCCATCAGGTGTCTGCAAGAACACTGAGGATGGGGAGATGTATCAGCCTTTAACATGACAAAGACCCGAAACATACATCCAAAGCTACCTAAGAATGGCTCCACCTGAACACACTCATAGTTATGGATTGATTCAGCCAGAGCCTACACCTATTCCAGACAGAAAAACACCAGTGTGACCTGACAAGGGCTCTTTAGGTTCATAGATAAGTACTAGGCTATCTGCCCAAGGGCATCTATAAGCCTAGCCAGAATGTGTTGGCTTTCGCCGCCCCCTTAGATTAGTTCCCTGTGCCTCGGTCCAGCAGAGCCATTAGTTCCCTGTGCCTCTGTCCAGCAGAGCCACTGCAGTGATCCCAGGGGTAAATTTTCTGTTTCTTATCCACTCGTCAAGGTTTCTCTTGAAGAGTGTTAGTGAGGGGCTGTGCCTAATGTTGATTGGAATCCTGTTCCAAAGCATGGGGAGTCTCTGGGACAGGAATCTATCCCTCCAGCACAACCTATATATCATTGTGCTGAGGTTTAGATCCCTAGAGCATGTGGCTCTCGGGGATTAGTTTTTTTTTAGGTGGAGCATGTCCATCAATTCTGGGTTGTACATGGCCTTGTATGTCAGGAAGAGATAACCTCTGAGTACGCGGTATGCAACCGAGTACAGCTGGAGTTGCTTCAGTTGGGCTGCATAGGGCATATGTTTGAGGCCAGTAACCCTCTTGGTGAGGTACTTCTGTGGTCTTTCCAGCTGTTGCAGATGTCTTGTAAGGTACATCCCAAATGGGATGTTGTACTCTATGATGGGTCTGGTGAGTGATGAGTAGAGGGGCACAATAACCTTTTTTTTTGTTCTAGATGCAGACCCTTTTTGTGATTAGGTGGGCCACATAGAAGGATTTTCTAACCACCTTGGCAATATGATTATCAAAGGAGAGATTACTATCTACTTGGGTCCCCAGATCCCTTATTACATTTTCTGTATTTAGGGGACTTCCACGTATGTGGTCGTTCGTGGTTACTTTGTTTTATTCCAAAGGGGATGACTATGCACTTTTTGGCATTTAGCTTAAGGCCATGATTTTGACACCAGGTGTCTGTCTCAGTGAGACCTTCTAGAGGATGTCTGTATCAGCTGGAGAGTCAATTATGGCCCCCAGTTTGCAGTCGTCTGCAAACTTGGTCAGCCAGAGTCCTCAGTGCTTGCCTGTACCTCTGAGAAGTATATACTGAACAGGAGGGGTCCCAGGACTGAGCCCTGGGCAACGCCACTTGTAACTGGTTTAGAATAAGACCTAGAGCCTGCAACTCTTACCATGTGGGTTCTATCCATGAGTCAATTGGCAACCCATCTCGTGAAGTAGGGGTTTATGTTCAGGTTGGTGAGCTTGTCTATAATACCAGAATGGGGAATGGTGTTGAAAGCCTTTGTGAGGTCTAGGTAGGCTGTGTGGACCTCCTTTCTCTCATCTAAAGCCTTGGTAACTGTCTCAAAGAAGTCCACTAGGTTTAGGAGGCATGATCTTCCCTTAACAAAGCCAAACTGGGTAGGGTCCAATGCTTCAAGGTTCCCAATGTCTCTGTTAATGAATTGAATGATGATGTGCTCCATAGCCTTGCAGACCAGACTAGTCAGGCTTATAGGGCGATAGTTCCTGGGGTCCATTGTGGCTCCACATTTTTGCAGCGGGATAACTGTTGCTGTGCACCACTCTATGGGTACATAGCCTGTAGAGAGGCTGAGTTTGAACAGTGTCTTTAGGTGAGGGGTTAGTTCATTTTGGAGCTCATGTAAGACACAGCCTGGGACAGAGTCTGGTCCCACTGAAGCTGTATTTTTGGCTTTGGATAGGGCTGCTTTAACTTGTGTGTCAGTGATTGCTGAGGCAGTACATTCTTCTGGTATGGTTATGGGCCCTTTAGGGGGTGAAGTTTGCACTAAAACTGTCTGCCAGAATGTTGGTGATATCAGTCGGTTCAGTGTATTTTGTGCCATTCTGCACTAACTCAGAGCAGATCTGAGGGTTTCCACTTAGGTTCTTGACATAGCTGAAGAACACTTTGTGGTTATCTTTGGAGTCCTTGGCAATTTTTCTTTTGAAGCTTGTTGATACTAATCAGGGATGTATTTCCTTCTTGGGAATTTACTCTTTTCTATACTAGTTTCCTCCTTCTATTGCATAGCTTGTTTATGGCAGGGGTCCACCAGACTGGTTTCCTTTTCTTGGAGGAGTGAGTCTTGGTTTTGCTTGGGATAGCACGATCCATGCATTCCTGCAGGTGCTCATAGAGTGCATTTGTAAGGGATTCATCAGCTTGGAGAGCATTGGCCTTTAGCATGGGGGCTGTGAACCTTTCCACCTCGGTCTTAAGTAATGTGAAGTTTGCTTTTGAAAAGTTTTTCACGGTGGTTTCCTTGATTGGGGGTGGGGGCGGAATGTGGATATCCAGAGTGATTAATCTATGGTCTGATATAACCAGTGAGGGTTTGACCTCCGGTACAGAACACCGGTCGCCATTGTTGGTGATGACCAGGTCCAATATGTTGTCAGCTCTGGTGGGGGTGTTGACCAGTTGATCCAGGGCATTCGTGTTTATAAATTCTAGGAAGTGTTGGGCAAGAGAGTTAGTACTTGAGTAGTTCTCACAGTTAATGTTTGGGTAATTGAAATCACCCAATATTAGGGCATTTGGTAGGACCTTCATATTTTCCAGTGTCTCCAGAAATGCAGAATGGGGGTCCTGGGTCATGATGGGTGATCTGTAGCAAGCTACAATTTGAATTGCAGTTTTGCCCATTGTTAGTTACACATGGATGATCTCTGAGGTATTGTGCTGTGCCACTAACCTGGAGGTGTGGGTATCCTTGATGAATATGGAAACACCCCCTCCTTTTGTGTTTCGGTCTGGGTTCTGTGGCCAAAAAGTATGGAATGAATTATAGCCTGATAGTGCTGGGGTGCTCTCTGGAGCCTTAAACCAGGTTTATGTTACTGCACAGATATCAATGCTCTCCATACTGAGGATTGCCTCGAATGCATGCATTTTGAGGTTCAGACTTCTGGCATTGAGTATTACCCTCAGTTTTTCGTTATGAGCTGCCCTTGCAATCTGACAGAGTTGGGTGACCTTTGCATGGAAAAGTGGCCAAATAATGCCAAGTCAAGATTTGCCATGCTGATAGACACCTTTACAAGAAGAGTGAATGCTGTAAGTCACTTACAAGATGCTTCAACAAAGTATCATTTTAAGGGTGTGCACACTTATGCAATCACCGTATTGTACATAGTGCAGTCATTATATTTTACATGTAACATGTGTTTGTTTATCGATTCGATTGCACAGGTCATATGTCACATGAATGGTGGGTAACATATTTGAATGCATTACTGTGGTCTCATCTTGTATATTACAAGAACATGGCATGTTAACTGGGTTGTGTACACTCAACATATCCACTGTAAGCTTAGAAGGTTGGTGGTGTAACAGGAATTGTGTGACCATACATTCACTGCTGGTTTGGAGGTCTGACACTCAAATGTAAGTCATTAATCAGTGATGTCACTCCTCAGATCATCCCACTTATGTAACAGAGAAACACAGGGGTTATGGGAAACAGAACAAACATATGAGCCAGATATCTATACATCCTGTGAGGATCTGTACAGTTATGAGGTATGTGCTGTAGTACTTGCCACTATGCTATACAGGTGAACAGCAATGATGTGTACATGGGTGAAGTCTTTGCTGGGGAATGGGCATGAAATACTAACACTAATCAAGTATCCCAGAGCTCTATATTGTTAGCTACATGTAGTAAAACTGGTTGCAATGCATGATGTTGAGGGCCGTGCGTCATGCATGTCACCATTTGGGTAATGTGTGGTCTGTGTAACAGATTTGTGCCACCTCACCTGCAAGTGTGTGTGTGTGTGTGTGTGTGTGTGTGTGTGTGTGTGTGTGTGTGTGTGTGTGTGTGTGTACCAGCCAACATCAAAGTGCAGGTATTAATGGACATATGGTGTCTTCCCCTCACAGATGGTGATGAGGTCTGGAGTCCCCCCTTTTGGAACTGATGTCATTATCTCTGCAGACTCTGACAATGATGATAGGAATAGTGAGGTACAGGTGGGGTTGTCAGGGGCTGAATCTGTGCCAATGGTTGGCATCCCACTCTTGTCCACACCATCCCCGCACACAGTGACAATATCACACATACCCCATCACCGTTGGCCACAGATGATGGACAGTTGGCAAGTGGTGGCATTGAACAGGCTAGTCTGGTGACTATGGCAGGTGTGAGTGTAGACACTGGCCATAGCCAGAGTACAGGCAAAGTCCCACACAGTCAGATGGACAGGGGTGCTTGCAGGAGGAATGCTGCTCGTCGGGCCACTGTTGCAAGTGCCACAGAAGGAGTCACCAGACGCATGTTGCGGGCTGTCATGGATGCACAGGCACATAATGAATTCCACAACACACAAATACTCAGGGTGGTGGATGCAACTCTCCCTGATTTACATGGTGACATACATGACTTATCAAGGCCACATGTTAAAATACTGAGGTCATAAATAGACAGTGGGGTGACACTTTGGTAATCCTTGACAATGGCATGACTGTGCTAGAGCATGTTGTGGGAGATGGGCATTGGCCACTTGGATGTAGGTCATCACCAACAACAGCTGAGAGTCTATGAGGCCATGCACCTTCACACTTCCTTATAGGCGGTGACATCAGCACTACCGAAGGGGGGGTGCTGTCCACATCACACCAGAGCAGGCCATAGCCATGCGGTCCTGTCCAGTCCTGTCAGGGGCACAGATCCAGCAGACAGCAGTCACCATCAGGAAGGAGTACTTTATCTAGCCTTGGGCCTGGTGGTGCCAATGATCCCCTGGCAGGACCAGTTTCCATGTCCATGGCCGGAGATGGTGACCTGGATATCCTGCCATGTACGGAACACAGCTGTCCAATGTACCCCTTTGTAGGGCAGCCAGATGGCATGACTGTGTGCATACATACACACACACACACATCTGTATCACAGGCAGGTCACATCCAGACACACATAGCACCGCTACACAGCCCATCTATTGGATACCCCTCCAGACATACACACATGATGTCAACTGTATGGCCCAGCCTAGGCCTCTGGCAAAACCACACCACACCCTGTTTATATGATGACATCTGTGCTACATGCCTGTCATCCATACCATTGATGCAATGACATGCTAATATGGATCTGATGCACAGGGTGAATATAGTACAGTATAGCTATGTAATACTATGTAAGGTGCTGATGGCTTGCATTTGTTATGGGTACATATACAGTTGTATGTACCTTATTAGCCAGGATGCATTATTGCTGTTAGTACTGCTGACTGAATGAAGTCTGACATGATGTATTCTGTTTGTGCTCCAGGTGTCTGTATGTCTGCAGGCTGTGGCCCTGCAGACATTCCCAAGAGGGAGTATGGCAGACTGGGAATACAACAACCATGTCATAGGCAAGGTACAGCTTTAGAGGTACATGTACTAGGAGTGTATGCATGCCACAGTGAGTGTTGGACATTGTTGTCAGACAGTGTGACCTTCCATACATACCCCTTGTCACAGACAGGTAGCCTTCAAACATGTCAGCTTAGGTTATGTACTACCATAGACTCATACATACAGAACAGGTTACTGCAGTAATGTCAGCAGGTCCCTCACAAGTATAGCCATTACATTAATTGCAAGAGATTTAGCTGTCAACACCTGTTGGCCCTGCTATTTCTTTACCATGCACTCAACCCTGATGCAGTTGATGAGGGCATGCATAATACTGTGTATGACAGATCTGTGGTATGTATTCCTAAGTCCACCAGGTGGAACAGGGAGATAAAATGGTATATCCTTTGCATATACACACAGTAAGGACTGACACATGGGATGTGCACACAGTAACATAAACACAGTTGGCAATACACAGATTGGTAAACCTACATTTCCACCATTATGTACTGTACTACTACATACACATGACATGCCCCACATAGATTATGTGCATGGGACATAACACACTACCTCTTACAACACGTAATGTTCAGAATGCCTCCATGGATGGTGAGATAACCCACCAGACATAGGATGTGGAGTCATGTATTGCTCCTACAAGCCTGGACAAGTGATAGTGTAGCAGACTTTATATCAGCATGATGTTTCAGTCAGGTATGATGCATGATGCTGACATGTGTGTCACTACCCTCACTGTGGCCAATTTGGCAACAATATTACATACATGGGCATTGTTAATGGACACAGACCACATATAGTTTGCCAAAAAAAAAAAGGTCTAAGCTTGTTTACAGCCTTTCCTGTAACTAGTCAAGTCCAGATACAGCTTTGATGTATCCAGGACTGTTTGTAAGCTTCTGAGTGGTGCCAAAAAGTCTGCTCTTCCATTGTTCCCTTAGATCTGCTAGTTCTCTCCTCTCTTGAACTTTTACTTGCTTATTAGTCTACCACTTTACCAGACTTCTTGTAGCAATTATTGTAGCACACAAAAGTGCTACCAGCACTAAATGTTAGTACCTTATTATTAATACCCACCCCTCCAGGCATGTCTAAAGGTCAGTTACTTCTGGTTTCTCCTATTAACCTGGTGAACTTAGGCAACCTGAGGCAATGTAGCAACTGTCTTTTGTATACAGACAACTCTCTCTCTTCTTACCTCCCAACACTCAGACATGCAAGAGATGCACTTATATATCCAAATTAGAAGCCACGCACTCTCCTGCCAAGACCGGAATAGCTGGTTAAGAAGAGAAGGCCAACACTTGCGCCACACCACATGGAACACATAGCTCTCCAAAACACACACCAGCACTGCATTCACATAAAAACACAAACCACACACCCAGTTTCGTGGAGGATCTCATTAAAATTCTACCCAAACAGCAGAGGCCTCCAAGGCAGAAAAGCACTCGACCACCACAACACAACACCAATCATGAGGCACATAACTCTCCTAAACAGTGTGTCACTCAACCAAAGCCCCTAAGGCAAAACGGCATGCCCAACACACTAGTCATAGGTGACTGAATAGTGATGCACACTGATGTCCCACTCACTAGGTTGAATCAAATGCCTGTCAGGTCCCAGGATATGACACATAATGCATACACTCAGGTCTCTCAACAACAGGTACAAATATAACTCTGTTATTGTGCATGTGGGTGTGAATGACCTGAGATGTATCTCCCTGAACTGCATGAAAAGATAACATGGAGTAGCTCTCGGACTATGTAGCCCAGGTGGGTATGGCCCTAGCCCTGAGCAGCATCCTACCATCACACAGAATGATACCACAGTACAAGTAGAAAATGATTAATTTCAACAATTGGCTAAGTTTTTGCTGTCACTCCAAGGGGATCAAGTGTCTGTCTGCCTGGATGACATGATTGATGGATCTTGATGGATCTTAATGCTTTGCGTGAGATTGCCTGCATCTGTCACCTCTGGGCTTCCGGATACTGGCCAAGGCTCTTGCCACCCCTATAGTGCCTTTTTAGGCTGTGTTCCAAAGACCAAATTACCTCCATAACAGCTACAAACAAATCTAATCTGAGGGTCATACTGCTCAATGCTAGAAGTGTAAATCTCAAAATGCACTTGCTCGAAGCACCTCTTAAAATGCAGAACATCGACATTTGTGCTGTAACAGAGACCTGGTTTTAAAGCAGAAGAAAGCACCCCTGCACTACCAGGCTATAACTCATCCCACACCTTTTGGCCCAAGATCTTGGGCTGAAGGTCCAAAGATAGTGATGTTTCCATATTCATAAAGGATGTGCACACCTCCAGACTGCTAGCTCAACATAATGCATGTGAGATACTTCAAGTGCAGCTAACATTGGGTAAGACAGCAATTCAAGTCATAGCCTGCTATAGGTTCCCAATCATGTCCCAAGACTCACACTCCATGTTCCTAAGCACCCTCGAGAATATTAGGGTCCAACCTAACACTTTCATACTGGGTGACTTCAACTACCCCTTCATTAACTGGGAAAACTACTCATGTAGCAATACACTCGCCCAAAGTTTCCTGGAATTCGTTAATTCCAGTGCCCTGGACCAGCTTGTTCATACCCCAATTAGAGGGAGCAACATCCTTGACCTGGTCATTACTAACATGGGTGACTGTTGCTCTACATCAAAAGTCAGCTCCTCCCTGGTTAGATCTGAACACAGACTAATCACCTTGGAAATACACATCCCTCCCTCCCCCCTGCAAAGGTAACCACCATGAAAAACTTCTCCAAAACTAACCTTGGGCTCCTAAAAAAAGAGATAGCTAACATGACTGCCAAATCGTACACCAATGCACTGTATGAACACTGTATGAACACGTACACAAATGCATGGATCTCGTCATATCCAATAGAACCAAGACGCTCTCCTCCAAAAAAAGGAAGCCAATCTGGTGGTCCCCTGCCATAAACAAACTCTACAACAGAAAAAAGAGACTGATACGGAATAAGGTGAAGTCCCAAGACTGGAAAAACTCTCTTATCAGCCTCAACAAAAGGTTAAGATCCCTCATCAAATCCTCTAAAGCTAGCTATGAAAACATAAACATAATTTCAGCAGATAGTAAAGAAAACCACAAGGACTTCTATAGTTATGTAAAGAATCTCCATGGCAATACCCAGATTTGCTCTGAGCTACTGCACAATGGTACCTCCTATACCGAGCCGAACAGATATTGCCAACATACTGGCCGACAGATTCAGTGCCACCTTTACCACTCCCCCCAATGGGCCAATAACAATACCAGGAGATTGCCAGGCACCCAGTATTACTGCTGGACAGGTTAAAACAGCACTGTCCAAGGCCAAGAATACAGCTTCTATAAGACCTGACAATATCCCTGGCTGTGTTCTACATGAACTACAGAGTGAACTGGCACCACAGCTGTGTGCTCTTTTCAATCACAGCCTCACCTCAGGCTTTGTCCCAACAAAGTGGTGCACTGTTACAGTCATCCCTCTCCACAAAGGAGGAGTGACTACAGACCCTGGGAACTATTGCCCCATTAGCCTGACAAGTGTGATATGCAAAGCTAAGGAACACATCATCATGGACTTAATAAACAAGGATATAGGGAATCTCCAAACTCTGGATCCCACACAGTTTGGTTTTGTGAAGGGTAGATCATGCCTGCTCAGCCTAGTCAACTTTATTTGAGTCAGTCACCAGAGCTGTGGATGAAGACAAGGTGGTTCATACAGCCTACCTTGATCTGGCCAAGGCCTTTGATAGCATTCCCCATGCAAGAATCATAGAAAAACTCAATAAGCTAGGCATCAACCCCTATATCACTAGGTGGGTTGCAAATTGGCTCACAGATAGAACCTACAGTGTGAAAGTAACTGACTCCAAGTTACACTGTCAATCATTTATGAGTGGAGTCCCACAGAGTTCAGTCCTGGGTCCTCTCCTGTTTGGTATCTACTTCTCTGAAGTCCAGGCCAACATGAAGGGACTCTGGTTGACAAAGTTTGCAGACAATTGCAAGTTGGGAGCTATTATTAACTACCCAAGTGATGTTGACATCCTGCAGAAAGGTGTCACTGAGACTGGTGTCAGAACCATAGCCTTAAGCTCAATGCCAAAAAATGTCGTCATCCCCTTTGGGATAAACTCAGTTCCCATAAATTAAAATATCGATGGTAGTCCACTGAATATAGAAGGCATTATAACAGATCTGGGAACACAGGCTGACAGCAACCTCTATTTTGACCACCACATTGCTACTGTGGTCAGAAAGTCATTCTATGTGGCACATCTCATTACTAAGGGTTTTGCATTCAGGAAGAAAGAGGTCATTGTCTCCCTCTACTCTTCCCTCATGAGGCCAATCATCGAGTACAATCTCTCATTTGGCATGTACCTCACTAGACACCTGCAACAACTGGAGAGGCTGCAAAAGTACCTCACAAAGATGATCCTAGGCATTAAACAGTTGTCCTACATGGACAGACTCAAACAACTCCAACTATTCTCTGTCTCATATTGCCTACTTAGAGATGATCTCTGCTTGACTTACAAAGCCATGACTGACCCAGCTCTGTTAGAAATGCTGCATCTAAAGAAATCCCAATCCCTCCATATCACATGCTCCAGAGACCTCAACCTCATTACCACAATCAACAGAGCATGCTGGAGGGACAGATTCATAACCCAGAGCTGCCCATGCCATGGAATAAACTTTCCATACATGTCAAACAGAGCACCTCACAGGCCTTCTTCAAGAGAAATCTTGATGAATGGATGGGAAATAGAAAATTCACCCTGGGGATCACTCCAGTGGCTCTAATCAACAAAGGCACTGGGAACTAATGTTGAGTGGCATGATGCCAGGGTAATCCTATGAGCTAGGCTTGTAAAGGCTCCAGAGCAATTAGCCTAGTACACACCTATGAAAATATGAACCTAATCATCTGAATAGTCCATAGACATCTGTACAGAGGACTTGTATGGCCTGTACAATGGTTTAACATGCTGCATGTGTGGCAGATGCCGTTACCACGCTATATACAGTAATGCCGTCGGGAGGTGGTAAATAGGCATGGATGGTACACCACTCAATATGGTATCAGTCAAACAGGATATGATATTCAACCAATGGCACACACACACACAGTTGCCAGTAGTAAGACTAGGACCCCTACCTATGTAATTATTTCTACTATAGTGTTTCTCAGTTATGAGATGAACCATGGAGCTTACATGATTTCTTTAGTCCCAAGGTACTTCTAAGGTGAATGACATCAGCAGGCCTAGTAAAGTAGGGTGATGGGATGCTTACAGGGTGCTACACAAATCAAAATGATATAACCCACACAGTATATGATTATCACACACACAAACAGTTGTCAGTATTGAGATTAGAACCCCTACTTATCTAGTTATTTCTACTATAGTGTTACACAGTTATCAGATGGCAGCATGGAGCTTACATGATTTCTCCTACTCCCAAGGTACTTCTAAGGTGAATGACATCAGCAGGCCTAATAAAGTAGGGTGATGGGACATTTACAGGGTGATACACAAATCAAAATTGTATAACGCACACAGTAAATGATTTGCACACACAACCAGTTGGCAGAATTGAGATTAGAGCCCCTACCTATCTAGTTATTTCTCTTATAGTGTTACACAGTTATCATATGCACCATAGACCTTACATGATTTCTTCTAGTCCCAAGGTACTTCTAAGGTGAATGACATCAGCATGCCTAGTAAGATAGGGTGATGGGGCATTTACAGGGTGGTACACAAATCAAAATGGTATAACCCAAACAGCATATGATTCTCACATACACACACTTGCCAGTATTGAGATTAGGACCCCTGCCTATCTAGTTACTTGTACTATAGTGTTACACAGTTATCACATGCACTACAGAACGTACTGGGCTTACAACTGGCCAAAGGTGCTGATAACTGCACAGCTGAGGCAAACTGTTACAGGTGCCAGAAAGTCTGCTTTCAGTTTTTCCCTTAGATCTTGCTAGTTCTTTCTTTCCTGCACTTCAAATAGCCTAATAGCATTGCACTTCAACAGGTTTATTTATCATGTATTCTAGCACACCTGAGAGCCATCAGCAGTAGTTGTTCCTCACAGAATTAGCTCCAGTACATAGTAGTTATGATCACCCCTCCTGGCATGGTTAAAGTGCAGTTCTCTGTGCTTTTGCCCATTAACCTGGTACACTTGGGCATTCTGAGGCACTTTTGCAACTGCCTCATGTACACAGACAACCCTGTCCTTTAAACTGAAAACACTCAGACTTGTGAGAGATACCCCTACATCACCAAGTTGGAAGATATGCAATCTCCAGCGAAGGGTGGACTAGCTGGTCAAGATGAGAAGGGTCACCACTGACTAATTGTCTTGCCACCCCTATAGTGGCTTTTTCAACAGTGTTCCAAATAAAATAACCACCATAACAGCTACACATATATGCAATCTGAGGGTCATGCTGCTCAACACTAGACATCTACATCTTGAGATGCAACCACTAGCAGCACTCCTCAAAATGGTGAACATTGACATTTGTGCTATAATGGAGACCTGTTTAACAGCAGCAGACAGCACCCCTGCACAATCAGCTTACAACTCATTCCACATTTGTCAGCCCCAAAACTTGGGCCACGGCTACAAAGGCAGTGGTGTCTTCATATTGATAACAGATATGCACACATCCAGAGTAGTATCCCAGTATAATGCATCTGAGATATGTCAGCTACAACTGACATTGGGCAATAGTGCAATCCAGGTCATAGCATGCTATAGGTCCACATCCATGTCCCTAGACTCTCAATCCACATTCCTCAGCATTCTGGAATCTATCAAGGTCCAACCCAACACTCACGTACTAGTAAAGTTCAACTACCCCTCCATCAACTGGGATAAATACTCATGCACCAATACACTGTCCCAATGCTTCCTGGAATACATCAGTTCCAATGGCCTGGGCAAGCTCATTCTGACAGCCAGTAGTGGAAGCAGCATCCTTGACTTGTGTGATTACTAACATATGGAACTGTTGCTTGACAACAGTAGTCAATCGCTACCTGGTCAGATCCAACACAGAGCAATCACCATGGAAATCCACATCTCACCCACACCCCCTGTAAAGGTAACCACCTTGAACAGCTTCTTAACTTTGGACTCATAAAAACAGAGGTGGCTAACTTCCCAGCACCCATGCCAAGGAAAAATACATGCATGACTGCCGAATCATACACAAATGCACTGTATAAAGATCAATGCATGGAACTAGCCATACCCAACAGAACCATGACACTTACCTCCAAATACTGGAGGCCAATCTGGTGGTCCCTTGCCATAAATAACCTGTACAACAGAAGGAAGAAACTGTTGCAGAATAAGGTGGAGTCCCAAGAGTGGTAAAACACCCTTATTATCCTCACCAACTTTTGGTCCCTCATGGAATCATCTAAAGCTGCCTATGATGGCAGAATTGCAGCAGACACTGGCACCAATCACAAATCCTAGTTATATCAAGAACCTCCACACCAATACCCAGATGTGCTCTGAGGTACTGCACAATGCTACCTCCTATACTGTGCCAACAGATATTGCCAACATTCTTGCCAACACATTCAGTGCCAGCTTTACCTTTCTCCCCCCCTAGGGGAACAGTCAGAATGACAGATGAATGCCAGGCACCCAGGACTACTCCACCCAGGTTACACCTGCATTGTCCACAGGCAAGAATACAGCTTCCATGGGTCCCCAAACAATCACAGGCTGTGTTCTACATGAACTACAGAGAAACCTGGCACCACATCTGTGTGGTCTGTTCAGTCACAGCACAGCCTCACCTCAGTATTTGTCCTTCCCAAATGGCACACTTGTACAGTCATCCCTCTCCATAAAGGTGTGGCAACTACAGACCCTGGTAATTATCAGCCCATTAGCCTTAAGTGTCTGATATGTACAGCTATGGAGCACATTGGCAGGGACCTGATAGATAACCATATAGGTAATCTCCTAACTCTGGACCCCACACAGTTTGGCTTTGTGAAAGGGAGATCATGCCTGCTCAACCTGTTTGGCTTCTTTGAGTCAGTCACCAGGGCTGTGCATTAAAGTAAGGCACTGCATACAGCCTTCGTCAATCTGGCCAAGGCTCTTGATACCATTCCTCAGTCAGGAACTAGGGGTGTACACACCAAACTACGCATCAACCCCTATATCACTAGGTGGGTTTGCAAATCAGCTCACAGACAGAACACAGAGTGTGAAAGTAGTGAGCTCCAAGTCAGACTGCCAGCCAGTCACAAGTGGAGTCCCACAGGGATAAGTCGTGGGTACTCTCCTGTTCAGACAGGTGATGTGATATTATAAACTCAACCTCAGTACTGTTACACAATGGGGCTCACCTTTTATGCTGGCATGTGCAACTGTTTACAGCTGGGATGCCACTGTCCACAGTAGGACATCACTCTATGCCATTCAGTGTATCTGTGTGTGTGAATCACTCTGTCTGTGTCCCCCTGTGTCTCTCTTTGTATCACTGTCTGTCTCTCAGTTCCCTGCATCTATGTGTGTGTATGCTTGGCATATGTTGTTATCTGTTGCCCATATATATGTGTGTGTGCATCTGATGCAACAGATGCAGATTTATCACATATGGGCCACCTACAGCTAGCTGAGGGCAATCCTGTCTGATATGTGTGTGTGGGGACAGTTGTGGTGTACATAGCTGTCTGCATGCATGGACATATATACACAATACAGTCATATATTTCGATGTGGGTTCCAACATGCCCTGTGATTCTCTAAGCACGGACATATATACACAATACAGTCATATATTCCGATGTGGGCTCCAACATGTCCTGTGATTCTCTAAGTGTAGGAGCATGCCCAATGTGACCTTCTATAGTCAGGATGGGACTCCATTCCAGAGATAGGTGTATCCCATCTAGGGTTTTGTGTGCTACAGCCATACCTCTCAGGAGTACACAGGAGTTTCCTCAGGATACTTCTTTTGTTTAGCAGACATTTTCTGACATATCTGTAGTCTGAAACTGCAATGTATTGTGTCATTACCTAGTGCCAGACATCCTCAGATCATCACAGTGCTTTACCAGATGAATACTAGTTGTATGATGCATAGACCAATATTATGAGGACAGCTATGTAAACTCTTGCCCAACATGCCCATTTGTGAGGTGTGGTTACAGGCAGTGTAGGAATGACACACGGCTGTGTAAACAGTCTAGCAACCTGGTGATATACTGGCTGGGGATCTCCTGTTTGTGTGGTATTTTCTAACCTGAGATGTCACATCCTTGTGTGTGCATACCTCTGACCTGTACAATATTTGGCAGGTTGTCCAGGTGTTTGGCTAGAGGTTTCATCCTTTCTATGTACAGCTGTGTTTTTATGGCAAGTTAGTTAGTTAGTTACATATAATTGAATTGTGTTGTTACAAAATAATACAGATATTATTGTTTCAGAATACATAACCTTCAGACCATTATGGCTACAGCAAACCCCTCACCCTACCAACTTTCATTGTATGTAAGGGCAATATTTAGAACACATGCCTTATCATTGTGCCTTTGGTCCACTGCTATTTCTGCCCTTGTCCAAACATCTTGCTGTCAGAGGTTGGGAGTTATGGGTGTGGGTACAGAGTGCATTCAACTGTGCAGACATTTCCATTATTTGTAAGAGCAAACATAAGAAAACAGGATTATTGAGACTGACCACTGGCAACAGTACCACAAAGCCCTTATATTCACAAAAGTACTGGCACCTCTGCTACACATCTGTCAAGATGTCACTAATATGTGTAGTATATTCCACAAAGCACTGTGACTTCCAAGTATGTCAGTGGCAGAGCAGTGGTTGTCACTGATATGTATAACAGATGGTACTGCAGTTATCTGCACATGGCTCTGTCAAAAGCAGCACTGTACTTAGGGCAGTACAAGACAACTGACAGGAGAACGTGCTGGCAGGCAATATGTTTTCATGTGTATTGGTACAGCCCTGCCAATGTGTGCTATGCTGCTATTTCCATGCAAACATATATGTTACTGCATTTGTGTGGGTATATAGGGGGGCACACCTGTCAACTGTACACATCTGCACAGACTGTGCTGATATTTGCTTTATATGTTGGTGCTGTTTACCATACTATAGTGCCTTGTCTTGGGGACTGGTGGCATATCAGTAAAGATTCCAGGTCAGACTGTACTGGCATACATTTGAATTTTAGACTTCTTATCATTCATAGCCTTACTGCAACTGCAGGTCCTGCTGTGCTATCACTGTGTGAGTCTGTAGGGGGTTAATTCAACATTGCCACCATTTGTGTGCCTTTACCAGACATTTCTCTGTGGATTTCTACACCTATCTTACTGTGTGGGTGTGAGAGGTTGTTACTGACCCCCACCCTGACATCCATGCCTGTGACCTATGACTCCCCCAATTAGTTGTCCCCAGACATATACTGCAGTGGGATTTGCCACCTTGGGTAACACTGTATAGTGTGTAGAGGCTAGTTTTGGCCAGAGATTTCCTGGTGTCCCACATAGCTGTCAGTTGTGTGCTGCTATCCCAGTAGGCCACCCCATTCCCTTGCATGCATGCAGCATTACCATATTAATGCTAGCAGAACATACTTCTCCATTCATTTATTGTTAGGGAGACTGACTTACCTTGTACTTGCAGCAATTGTGAGGACAGTGCTTGAAAAACACCTATGTTGGATGCACACAGTACACTGCCTATACATGGTAAGTTATAGGTAATGTGATGTGTGTCATCCATTTTACTGTGTCTGTGAGTCAGAGAGAGGTGTCAGTCCCTGGGGTCCCTACAGTGTCAGTGTGTGTGCTATGCATTGCCTTATTGCCAAGGTGTGAGCATACTGGGCACACCTCTGTCTGGCTATGGAAGCAGGCTCAGGGGCCTCCTCCTGTTAGTCCCTCTGTGTCTGTGGGGACCTTGACAATGGTGATGGGCTGTATGGCCCTTCCCCATGCTGTTCCTGCTGCAGCTGTTTCTGCAGGATCATATTGTGTAGCATGGCGCATACTATGAACATGTGTGTACATGTGGCTGGAGATTACTGCAAGGCTCCACCAGATATGTCAAGGCAGCAGAACTGTGACTTGAGCATCCCAAACACACACTCTATAATGATCCTGGTTTATGTGTGTGTGTGCCTCATTATAGCATTCTTGAGTGGGTGTGTGTGCATTTCTGATGGGTGTCATCATCCACGGCTCCAGTGCCTAGACAGCATCCCCCACCACATGGCCATATGGGATACCCCACTGGCAAATACCTGGTACAGCTGTGTCAATTGCCAGACGTAGGAGTTGTGATACCTTCCAGGGCTGCAAGCACACACATTCATGATAATGCCCTGGGCATTGCACATGACTTGACAGTTGATTGAGGGCTATCCCTTGTGGTTTATGTAGACCCTACCTTGTTTACCAGATGATGCTTTGATGCGGATGTGCGTGCAGTCTATGGCACCCAGTACCTCCGGGTATTCTGCGACATGGTGGAAGAAACACATATTTCTGGTCTTCTCCTCATGGGTGTTGGGGAAGTAAATGTGATCACTGGCATGTGGTAGCATGGCATCCAGGAACTGGCGGAGTACCCTGGATGCAAACACCTGTGAGACCCACATGATGTCCCCAGTAGGTCTTTGGAAAGTGCACATACCTTGGTATCCACTGGGATAGGTTCCCCTCTGTTGGTTCTAGCTCTGAGTTGAGGCTGGCACAGCATGGTGATTTGCAGGAGTATGCCTCTGTCCACCCTGTAGAGCTCTACTACCTCCAGATCATGTAGCTCCTGGTAGGTTACCCTGGGTCTGAACACTCTTCTCCTCCTCCTTGGTCTGTGGTGGTTGTCAGCATTATCCTCCGCTCTGCCATCAGCCTCTTCCACATACTGATGGTTCAAAGCAATGGCAGCCCTAACACTCCAAGTTAAAATCACCCAAATGTATACACCACTGGCGTAGAGTTTTTGGGGAAAACCAGACTGTAAGGTGTTTCCATATTTTATACTGTTGTGCTGCTGATGCTGCCTGTATTATTGGCTGATTATGATACATTCCAGCAGCTGGCTAAATTACTAAAGGCTTTGCTTTGGACACTGTGAGTGTTGGAGGCATTATTGGTAATTTGTGCATGATTGCCTTTATTCTGCTGTTGCCCTTCTTTAATTAATTTTTACTTACATCTCCTCCCATTTTCAGCTATGCAGACACCTGCCAGATGTATTATTGAGTGCTTTCAATGGCCCATTGGGGGTTACAGACTCCCATATTGCTGATTTGTACTGCATTTCCCTTGTTCTGCTACTTCACTTTGCTTTTCCTATATCCTTCCTGTTTCATCCCCTAGCCAGTGTAAACAGCAAGAAATAGCCCTCCACTGGGCGTGAACATGCTCCTCAGTTCATGGATTGAGACTATAAAGCCGCAGACACACCCCCTCAGTTAGCTGTGCTTAGCTAAGCAGAAACTCAGGCAACAGAGCTCCATTGTGCTTACAGCAAGCATGACACACCCCATTTTCATGTTACTTGCTCCTCCTGCCTACACAATTGTGTTAAAGCACCTACGTGGTTAGGAGCAGTGTGACAGAAGAAATTTCTGATTCAGTATATGTCTCCTCGTTAACATACCCCACTGCCTTAATCCCTATTTACTGCACTACACATGAGCCTTCCCCCTTAGCAACCACTGTTTTTTGCCATTGTTTACTTTCTGCATGCCATTGACTATAATGCCAAAATGCAGATTTCCATAATACTTATGTTTTCCCACTTTTTATTTTTTATTTTCTGTCCTCCCCCATTCGCGTACCATTTCCCACACATTCAATGGCCAAGATTGGTCAACAAAAATAAAAGTTTAATTTTTATTCATAGGGAGTGGTTTTCCATGCCAGTGGCATATATGTGGCCATTGGCATGCATAACCACTCTAATACATGCTTTATTGAGAGCTGACATGTCTCCTTTGTGTTTTTTGCAGAAATTTATTCGGTTAGTAACTGAATACATTTCTGCAACTAACACTGTTCCTGCATGGAGACCTGCCAGGTTGGTGAATCACTAATTCACCTAATTTGCATGGTTTTCACCAGCAAATGAAGTGATTAGCATCCTGCATGGGTTTCTGTGCAGGAACAGTGTTAGAGTGCTCGTGCACGTCAAAAAGCATGTACCTGGATCAGGAGGCAGCCATTTTTCATGCAGGAGCGGCTACACTCTTCCTGCATTGAAAATTTGCATTTGTGAATCCTGGGGCAGGTTACTGTCAACCTGGGATCTGAAGTCTCTTACCACTGGGTCTGGTCTAACCTTAGGGGAGAATTATCAATGTTTTAATTTGCTGGACTGATTGTCTTCACAAAGGATATAGTGATGATTTTCTGCATTGAGTTTTAGGTCATACTTCAGGCACTAGTTATTTGTCTGTGTTAGGTCCTGTCAGAGGATATATATCTATTTATATACATATATATATATATATATATATATATATATATATATATATATATATATATATAAAATCTTTGGGGGATTTAATGATTGTACGCAGCTTGCAGTCATCAGCAAATTTAGTCAGCCAAAGGCCATCTATATTTGATTAATGTCAGAGACATATATTACAAACAGGAGAGGTCCTATTAGTACCAAGCCCTTTGTGACACCACCAGCAACAGGCCTCTTGGAGAAGGTAGATTTCCTGACCCTTACTTCAAATGTCCTACCCACTAGCCATTTGGCTAGCCATCAAATGTCAAAAAGCTTTTTGATGAAATTTATGACTTTGTCTATAATATATGAGTGAGGTTTTTGTGTAAAATGCCTTTGCCAGGTTGAGGTAGGCAGTACACATGATTTTTTCCTCATCTGTGGCTCTAGTGATCTTCTCAAAGAAGACCACCAGGTTTTGTAGGCATGACCTACCCTTGAAGAAACCACACTGGGATGGTTACAGTGTTTGAAGATTTCCTGTGTCGTTATCATCTTTATGATAATTCTTTACATGGCCTTTCATACACGAACAGTCAAGCTTGTGGGTTTGTAGTTCCCTGGGACTGTTGAAGGCCCCATTTTCTGTAGAGGGATGACCATTGCAGTCCTCCATTCTGTAGGGATGAAGCTTGTCTGGAGGCTTTACTTGAATAGAGGTTCTAGTAAGCCTGACAGGTCATGCTTCAAATTATTTATGAGGCATCTTGGAATAGTATCAGAGCCCACTGGTGGAGTGTTTTTAGCTTTGAAGAATGCAGTGAGGACCTGTTCTTTAGTGAATGTTGCAGGAGACATGATTGAAGGTTCATAGGTTCATAGGTAGGTACTAGGCTATCGGCCCAAGGGCCTACATATGCCTAGCCAACAAGGTTCCCTGGCTTACACCACCCAAGAAAGTTATTTTCCTGTGCCACTGTTGAGCAGAGACACAGACATGATCCAGACATGATCCCCGGGATGTATTTCCTATTTCCCATCCACTCATTAAGATTTTTCATGAAGAGTGCCAATGAAGAACTTTGCTTGACATAGATGGGTAGCCTGTTTCAGAGTATGGAAAGTCTCTGGGACAGGAATCTATCCCTCCAGCATGTCCTGTTTATTGTGGTAACAAGGTTTAGGTCCCTAGAGCGTGTAGCTCGGAGGGATTGGGATTTCTTTAGGTGTAGCATATCCAACTGTTCTGGGTTTGACATAGCTTTATATGCTAGGCAGAGATCACCTTGAAGTAGGCAATATGCTACGGAGTAAAGCTGGAGTTTTTTGAGGCGGTCAGTGTAGGGCATTTGTTTGAGGCCAGTAATCCTCTTTGTGAGGTACTTCTGTGGCCTTTCCAGCTGCTGCAGATGTCTTGTGAGGTACATTCCAAAAAGGGCATTGTATTCTATAATGGGTCTAATGAGTGTCGAGTAGAGGGGAACAATGACCTCTTTTTTCCTGGATGAGAACCCTTTTATGATGAGGTGTGCCACCTAGAAGGACTTCCTGACTACTATGGCGATGTGACTATCAAAGGAGAGACTACTGTCCACCTGGGTCCCAAGGTCCCTTATCACACATTCGGTGTTAATTAGATTGCTGCCTATGTGGTAGTTCATGGGTACAGAGTTTTTACCAAATGGGATAACATTGCACTTTTTGGCATTGAACTTGAGGCCATGGCTCTTACACCAGGCATCTGTCTCAGCAAGGCCCTTCTGTAGGATGTCCACATCATTTGTACTTCAGAGAACTAGATACCAAACAGGACAGGTCCCAGGATGGAACCCTGTGGTACTCCACTTGTCACTGCTTTGAGGTCAGATTTGGAGTCTGCAACTTTTACAGTGTGGGCTCTGTCAGTGAGCCAGTTGGCAACCCATCTTGCGACATAGGGATTTATACCTAGTTTAGTGAGTTTAGCTATAATTCCAGAATGGGGGATGGTGTCGGAAGCCTTGGTGAGATCAAGATAGGCTGTGTGAACCACCTTACCCTCATCTACAGCTTTGGTGACTGCCTCAAAGAAGTCGATCAGGTTCAGGAGGCATGATCTGCCTTTCACAAACTTGAAATGGGTGGGATCCAGAGTTTGAAGGTTACCAATGTCTTTGTTTATGAGTTCCATGACATTACGTTCCATGGCCTTGCAGACCAGGCTCATCAGGCTAAAAGGTCGATAGTTCCCGGGATCAGTGGTGGCTCCCACTTTGTGGAGTGGGATAACTGTTGCTGTGCACCATTCAGTGGGCACAAAGCCGGATGTGAGGCTATTATTGAACATGGTGCTTAAGTGGGGAGCCAGTTCATTCTGAAGTTCATGTAAAGTGCAGCCTGGGATGTTGTCCGGTCCCATGGATGCTGTGTTTTTGGCTTTAGGGAGTGCAGCTTTTACCTGCGTAGTTGTGATTACAGGGACTCTGCATTCTTCCTGCATAGATATGGGCCCTTTAGGGGGTGAGGGGGGGGGTGTAAAGTTGGCACTGAACCTATCTGCCAGGATGTTGACAATATCAGTTGGTTCTGTAATTTTTGTGCCTTTGTGCTGTAACTTAGAGCAGATCTGGGTGTTGCCATCGAGATTCTTGACATAGCTATAGAATGCTTTGTGGTTATCCTTAGAATTAGTGGTGATTTTGTTTTCGTAGCTAGCTTTGGAGGATCTTATAAGGGATCTCAGCTTCTTACTGAGGCTGACCAGGGAGCTTGTCCACTCATGGGATTTTACTCTCTTTTGCAACAGTTTCTTCCTTCTGTTGTACAGTTTGTTTATGGCAGGGGACCACCAGATTGGCTTCCTTTTTTGGAGGATAGCATCTTGGTTCTGTTTGGGCTAGCACGATCCATGCACTTGTGTAAGTGGTTATAGAGTGCACTTGTGTAGGATTCAGCAGTTGTAACTGTATTGTCCATCTGCATGGGTGTCATGAAGTTCACCACTTCTGTCTTAAGAAGCATGAAGTTGACTTTTGAGACATTCTTTACTGTGGTTTCCTTAATGGAGGGTGTGGGCGGGATGTGGATATCAAGGGTGATTAGTTTATGGTCAGATCGGACCAACAAGGAGTTGACTTCAGGTGTGGAACACCGATCACTCATGGTGGTAATGACTAGGTCTAGGATATTGTTGCCCCTGGTGGGGGGGTGGATAAGTTGATCCAGGGCATTGGAGTTTATGATTTCAAGAAAGTGTTGTTATGATGAAGTCATTGTCTATGATGACTTAACAACTAATGGATTTTGCTGGTGCTTGATTCAAATAAAGTGGATTTTTCCTTGATGGATACTGGGTGCATTACTTTTGGTGAGCTAAGGAGTTGGTACACGAGTAGTTTTCCCAGTTAATGATTGGATAGTTGAAGTCGCCCATTATTAGGGTGTTTGGTTGAACCCTAGTATTTTCCAGTACATCAAGAAAAGAGGAGTGGGAATCCTGGGTCATGGTGTGGGATCTGTAGCAAGCTACAATTTGGATTGCAGTTTTGCCCAGAGTTAGTTGCACTTGGATAACCTCGGATCCATTATGCTGAGCAACTAGCCTGGAGTTGTGGATATCCTTAATGAATTTGGACACACCTCCGCCTTTGGTGTTTCAGTCCAGGTTACATGGCCGAAAAGTGTGGTATGAGTTATAGCGTGGTAGTGCAGGGATGCTCTCTGGAACCTTGAACCAGGTCTCAGTCACTGCAAAGATATTGATGTTCTCCATTTTAAAGAGTGCCTCGAGTGAGTGTATTTTGAGATTTAGACTTCTAGCATTGAGTAGCATTATCCTCAGTTTTTGCTTGCCAGTTCCTGTTACGGTGGTGAATTTGTTATTTGAACCTTGCCTAAAAAAGGCACTATAGGGGCAGCAAGAGTCATAGCCATTATTCGGAATCCCAGGGTCGACAGGTGCAGGCCATCTGTGGCAAAGCCTCATGGTCTGTCGACCATGTCATGCCAAGCAGACAGATACTGGATCCCCTTAGAATGACACCAGAACCTTAGCCAATTGTTGAAGTCAATCATTTTGTCCTTGTACTGCGGTATCATTCGGGGCGATGGCAGAATGCTTCTCAGGGCTAGGGTCATACCTGCCTTGACTACAAGATTGGAGAGCTCTTCCATGTCTCTTTTCATGTAGTCCAGGGAGGTACATCAGGTCATGTCATTCACACCAACATGGACAATGACAGAGTCATATTTATACTTTTTGTGGAGTGACCTGATTGCGTGGGTTATGTGGTGGATCCTGGCAGTTGACAGTAACCTTCTCCTTGTTTAGCCTGGTGAGTGGGACATCAGTGCGCCTGACTATAGAGTCACCTATGACTAGTGTGATGGGTACATTATTTTTCCTTATTGGCTGTGGTTGAGTGGTACACTGCGTCTGTGGGCTTTGTCATTTGGGTTGTGATGGGGGATGGAGGTTGCTTGCATTTCTGCTTTGTAGGTCTCTGTTGCTTAGACAGATTATTATTGAGATCCTCCACAAATGTTTTTTGTGTTACTATGTGTGGATTTTGGTGGTGTCAATTTAGTGAGACTATGTGATGAGTGTGGTGTGGAGGTATTTCCTGGAGGGTAAGTGAGGGTGATAAGATGGTGAAATTGGAGCTAAATTTATCAGCCAGCAAATTTGCTGTGTCCTTTGGTTTGACAGAGTGAGTTCCATTTACTATAAGTTCAGCACACTGATGGGTGTTCCATTTAAGGTTGCATAGATAACTGAAATGCCTTGTGATCATCCTTAGCCTGGGAGGCTGTTTTTGCCTCAAAGTTCAATTTGGTAGACTTGATTGGTACCCTGAGTTATTTGTTGAGACTGATGAGGAAGTTTCTTGTCTGTTGGGCATAGCCCTTCTGATTTTTAGATAAGAGTTTTTTCTTTTTTGCACAACCTATTTATAGAGCAGTTCCAGCAAGAATGATTGTTTTTGGAGTTCATAGGTAGGTTCTAGGCTATTAGCCCTAGGACCTATATAAGCCTGTCCAAAAAGGTACCCTGGCTTTTGCCACCCAAGAAAATTATTATTTTGTGCCCCTGTCAAGCAGAGCCACAGAAGTGATCCCTGGGGTGAATTTCCTATTTCCCATCCAATCATCAAGATTGTTCTTGAAGAGTGCTAATGAGGAGCTCTGCTTGACATAGATAGGTAGTCTGTTCCTGAGTATGGGAAGTCTCTGGGATAGGAATCTATCCCTTCATTTTAAGTTTATTTTGGTTTAATACCGTGGTTTCTATGCAGTTATTTATATGCCTGTATTGGGATTCTATAAACACGTCTGCATAGGCAACATGTTTCTCTGAGTATGGGGGGGTGGCAGAATTTATCTATGTCATCACTTAATAGGGGGTAGTTAGCTTTGTCAAAGTTCTTAAACATTTTGGGGTTTGCTGGGAGTTTGGACTTTATATTTATTTTAAGGTTGACTGCTGTGTGATTTGATTCAACCAGTGAGGATATTACAATAGGTGGGTGCAACATTCCCTCATATGTGTGACATCGAGATCCAGGATATTTTTACCTTTAGTAGGTGGGCAGACTAGCTGTTCCAGGGTGATTGAAATGACAAATTCTAGGAATCTTTGAGCCTGTATGTTACTTGTTGTGTATGAATCCCAGTTTTTGGTGGAATGGTTGAAATCTCTCATGAATATGGTGTTGGGCTGAATGGTAAATTCATAGGTTCATAGGTCGATTGGAGGTTACTAAACTATTGCCCCTAGAGCCTTTATGTTATACCCTTGTTCCCTTATTGACAAAGTTGCATAGTGTATATTTGCGTACGTTTATGATCAGCACTGACTGCCCTTATCCAAGAGGGACATTAGTGACACCTCCACGGTAAATTTATGGTCTCCCATCCAGT
The DNA here is from genome assembly GCF_019279795.1 of Protopterus annectens. NCBI lineage: Eukaryota > Metazoa > Chordata > Ceratodontiformes > Protopteridae > Protopterus > Protopterus annectens. Next base: position 1,960,954,269 of record NC_056733.1, read on the forward strand.
TGTCTAAGTTACTCTTAAATAGGGTCATTGAGGAGCTTTGCTTATGTTTGTTCCAGAGGAGTTGCAATTTTGGGGAGACATATCTGTCTCTCCATCCTGTCCTGATGATGTCACAGGCTAGGTTATGATCTGCAGAGTGAGTAAATCTTGTACAGTTTGACTTGCAGATGTGCATTTCTATTAGGTTAGGATCCGAGTCTGCTCTGTAGGCCAGGCACAAATCGGCTCTCTGCAGCTTATAAGATACAGAGTACAGTGACATGGCCTTCAGTCTGTCCATGTAGGTCATGTGTGCAGGCCTTGAAATTTCTTGGTGAGAAACCTCTGAGGTCTCTCCAACTACTGCAGGTGACTGGTGAGGTACATACAGAAGGGAACATTGTACTCTATTAGTGGTCTGATGAGGGATGAGTACATGGGAATTATAACATTCTTACATCTGGATGTGATACCCTTGCTTATGATATATGCAACAAGGAAGGCCTTCTTTATCACTTTGGATACATGGTGATCAAAGTTAAGGTTGCTATCAACCTGTGTTCCAAAATTTCTCACCACAGGGTTTGAGCTAAGGGGAGTACTGTTAATATTGTAATTTGCAGGGGCTTTCTCTTGCCAAAAGGGATGATAACACATTTGTTTGTATTTAGTTTAAGTCCATGGCTTTGGGCACCAGGCATTTGTCTGTGTAAACTCTTTTAGTAGTATATTAACATCTTTGGGGGACTCCCAGTTTGTAGTCATCAAAGAACTTGGTAAACCACTGGCCATCTATTTTTGCCTGGTCTTCTGAGAAATAGATTCCAAACAGTAGGGGGTCAAGCACAAATCCTTGCGGTATACCACTGGTAACTGGTCTGCTGGTAGAGGTGGAATCCCCAACTTTGACTGTATGCATTCTGTCAGTGAAACAGCTGACTATTGATCTAGTGAAATATAGGTTAATTCCCAGTTTTTTTTAATTTCTCCAAGTCTTTTGGGTTTCTATTACCATGATGGGAATGGATCCCATTCCTAAGTCAAAGTACAATTAATGTTTATTAAATCAGTATTGCTTCCATCTTTGATGTCAGCCAGAAGTACTCTTTGCAACACCCGTAATGTGTCTATTAATGACTCCTTCTGCAATTCATATGGAGTTACATGTATTGGTAACATACCTAAATCAAACTGTAGATTATTTTTTATAAGACCCGTTGGTCCTACGACTGTGAGAACTGTCTGGGCATCTTTCTTCTACATTGCTCCCATTTCTTCCTGCAGATCCAGATAATTTTTGACTTTGTATCTCTCTATATGCAAGACACTGTAGTCACTGGGTATAGCGATTTCAATAATCAATTCTGCTTTTGTCTTATTTTTATGGACCACTATATCTGGTTTTATTGCATCTTTCTTTTCAAATGTTGGTAATGGGCATTCCCATGTGATGTAGGCTTCATCACTTTTTATGATGCTGCGTGGCTCATGTTTCCAGTGTTTTTCAGCTACTTCAATACCATAATGTTTACACAATCCCCAGTGCAACAGTCTTGCCACATCATTATGCCTTTTAGAATACAGTCCTTCTTCCATTAGTATGTCACAATCAGCAATGAGGTGTGCAACTGTTTCCAATTCTGTTTTACAAAGCCTACACTTGTCTGTTACTCTTCCATGTTCATTGGACTTTGCAAACCAACATGTGCATAGCCCACTATCTTGGGCTACCAATGTTAACCTTTTATTTTTTGGTTTGAATTCACCTCTCCTTAACCATTCCTGCATTTGATCCTGATCAACATGAGGTTCTTCCAAACATTTTCTATACTTGTGACTATATATATGCATTTTCCATATTATTAGCCTTCTCATCTGATCCTTCACCTTATATTCTTTCTTTTGTTTTTTTTGGTACATTCAGTTACCACCTGATTTTTATCTACTTCTAGTTTGATTTCCATTCCTGCGTGACATTGATATGCTTCTGCTAGACTAAGTAGGGAAGTCATCTTAGATTTATTCTCCTCATGTTTCAAAACTTTCACTACATTTGGGTCCTGTGAGGTCATCAGATATGTGTGCCGTCCCATGATTGCAGATCTTATAAGTTCATAGGTTCATAGTTTAGTACTAAGCTAACTGCCCTTGCGAGCCATTTTAAGCTTAGCCAATTATCCCTTGTGAGACTCAAACCCTGCACCTTGTGTTTGTAAGGCAAACACCTTAGCCATTAAGCCACCCTCCCAACCTGATATATATATGTAATCAATGTCAAGGCGGCCCATACCTCCTTCAGAATGGGGAATATATAATCTTGGTATGCACAGATTTTTATAAATCATTTGGTGAGCATGAAGCATCCTTCTTGTTTTCCTATCTAATATATCCAACAAGTTTTGGGGCAAATCAATCACTCCAAAACTGTAAGTTAGGACAGGAACAGCAAACTGGTTTAAAGCTTGAATTTTGTTCCTAGATATCAATGCTGTTTTCAGGATTAATTTAAGTCTTCTAAAATATTTCTTACTAAGTTTTATTTGCATTTACTCATGTTTTATTGTTGATACTTCATCAGTTCCCAAATATTTATACAGTCCCTCTTGCTCAAGTTCTTTTATATCACATTCTTATCCCTAACTAATGTTTTCTTGGTGCCGCAGTTTTCCTGCTTTAAAGGATGCCTTTGCACAGTTATCAAGACCAAATGACATTCTTATATGATCTGAAAAAGTTTTGACTACTTGCAGTTGTGCTTTCAGTTCTTCATCTGATGAGCTATACAATTTTAAATCATCGACAAAGAGAAGATGAGAAGTCTTTACACTTTGTTGTTTTCTTGGAGCCCAAATTATAGCCATGGCTTGATCTTTTAAGTTGACAGTTTAATGGGTTAAGGGCAAGACAGAATAGCAGAGGTGACAGGGAGTCACCCTGGAATATCCCCCTTTGGATTTTATCCCTGGAATAATAATTTGTTCTTTATCATGGCTTAATTGCAAAGTGGTCTGCCATTGTTTCATGGTCACTGTAATATAGTTGATCAGTGTGGGGTGTATCTTATACATTTTTAAGCACTCTTTTATGCATGAATGAGGAACAATATCAAATGCTGTTTTGTAGTCAATTCATGCCATGCTTAGATTATTCCCCTTTTTTACAGTTCTCCATTTTGACTTAATTTAGCAACAGATGATCCTTTGCTCCATATCACTTTCTTTTATTGACCTTTTGTTCTATTGCCACGATTGAGTTTTCTTCTAAATGACTATAAACTCTGTCACCATCAATTCCAGTGTATAGTTTATATGTATTTGGAAGGCAAGTTATTGGTCTATAAATTTTAGGGTAGCTTGCAGGTTCACTCTTAAGTAGAAGCATTGTTTTTCCTGTTGTTAGCCAAGATGGTGTCTGCCTAGGTTGTGCATATAAATAGTTTTTACTCATGGCTAAATCTTCATGCGAAGATGCTAATTCTTTTAACCAGAAGTTATGCACTGCATCTGGACCTGTTTTTTTTTCAGTTAGAGTCTTTTCTTAACTGAGTTCCAATCTCTCTGGCTATTACTTCATCCCATTTCATATCCTGTACCTTTGAACTTCTTATACTTTCTTGTATATCTTCCATCTATTTAGCATCTTTGTTATATTCCTCAGGATCTTCATAAATACTTCTCCAAAATGTATCTATTTCTTTTTTTTTTTTTGGGTGGTTTTTCAATTCCTTTACCTTGCTTCCCAATTCTCTATAAAACGTTTTGGGGTCATCAATAAATTCTAATAATTCTAAAGACATGCTTCTGGAGTATTTCTCCCCAGGTCTCCACTGAAAACAGGATCTGTGGAACCTAGTCGGATTTTCCCGGTTAACAAATGTTAAATAAATAAAAAATAAAAAATAAATCAATAAGTTGCGTATTTTGTACTTTTCCTTTATATTTATCTTTGTATCTTCTAAGTTTTTCTGCCCATGCTGACATTTTTAGCTTATTATTTGCAATACTTCATGATAGATCCTGATACATTATAATATTGCACATTGCTTTTATCACATCTATCTTTCTGTGCTGGTTCTTGGATCATCCTCAAGTCTTGGTGAGTACCTTCATGAGGTGGACCCTGTTTTTCACAAAATCTCACCAAAATGACACTGATATACAGATTGTATTTTATATAGCATATATCACAGACAAAAATAGGTCAAAAATTAAAAAAGATAGCTGGGTGCACAAGACCCAGGATTTAAAAAAGTGTCCAATCCTGGTAGGTGCACTGGTGCCAGGACTGGAAAAAAATAGTGTAGAATCCTCAAAATACAGAAACATTCCTACAATAGGGGGTAAGCCAGCCCCAGTGGGAGGATGGCCCCTCTTTTGTAAAAGGAAGTAGTAGTCCACAAAAACTGATAGGCCAAAGAAGAGCCATAAAGAAGACAGAGCGGACTATTGAAGATAAGAAAGAAGTTATATATTGTTACTATTATGCAAAAAGCTCAGAATTTCCAAATATAAGATGTACAAAAAGATTAAGAGAGAAATTACAGGAAAGAAAAATACTTCGCCAAGAAAAACTGTCAGAAGCCTCAAATAAAAATTTGTGTTCGTTAATACAACAGATTTGTGAAAAACTTTATATAGATCAAGAAACATTGATCTGTTTGGAGATAAAAGCATCTGAGGAAGTGTGAAAATATAAACAACAAAACCTATATATTTTTGAAAAGTATAAAAAAGAAAAATGGACATGGGAAAGCAAGAAAGATTTAATATGGTACAATATTTATGCAAAGTCGAAAGCCAAATTAAGCAACACAAAAAAGGCAGCCCCAAAGATATTTGAAGAGAAATACAGGTGAAGGCATCCAGATATGGAAAATTTCACAATAAAGAAAATAATATCACAAAGAGGGAATGCAGAAAAGAAGATTATTAAAGTAGAAGTTAAAAAAAGTAGAATCTGAAGTTATGTAATGCCTGGAAAATGAAGGATCTGGTGTAGAATGTCTAACACAGGTTACATCACAGCATAATGGAAGGAGAACCCAAAATAAGGAGAAACAGGAAGATCAGGAGACATCTGAAGAAGAAACAGGGACATGGAAAAGAAAAACAGATTTAATATGGTGTATTATTTATGCAAAGGAGAAAGCAAAACTAATCAATACAAAATGAGCTGCACCAAAGATATTTGAAAAGAAATACAGACAAAGGAATCCAGACATGGGAAACTTTACAATACAAAAAAAAGAAGACAAAGAGGAAAAGTAGGAAAGAAGATTAGTAATGGAGAAGTTAAAGAAATAGAAACTGAGGTTATGAAGTACCTGCGAAGTTAAGGATTCGGTGTAGAAAATCTAACTCAGAAAGCTCCAAAGCAGGATAGAGCAATAGACATCCAAATTAAGGAGAAATCAGTGGTACGGGAAGCAACTGATCAGTTGCCGTATGAAGATATTTTGGAGCCTTCCAGAGGCAACCAGTATAAATATTCACTTGAAGCTGGACAGCAAGGGAAGGAACAGGAAACTCTGGCAACCTTGGAGCAGTCAATGTTGAGGAATGATAGGCTAGTGAGTCTCCATATGATGAAGCAACAGATGGCACAGGATGAAATTGAAGAGAATGTGACACAGGAAGATGCTATAGAAATTTCAGCAGAATGCCTGCAGAAAATGGAGAACAAAAAATGTGCCCTCAGTTTAGAAGAAAATGAGCTAAGAGAAGAGTTAAGAAGAGTTAAGATCAATGAAAGAAAGAGACTGAAGAAGTCAATAAAACCCAGAAAGTCAAAAGTTTGATAAAACAAATGAACATAGTAATTAGGACTGTCCATAGAGATCCATGTGATATAACAGAAGTAAACAGGATATATTACTGTGCAACTAAATTAATAACAGATAAAGTCTTACTGCAAAAACAAAGGGCAGTAAGGGAAAGGAAGCAGAGAAATTGAATACCATCATGGAAGTATCGAATAGAGAAAACTATAAAGCAGTTAAGACAAGAAGTGTCACTGTTAAAGAAGCATAGAACAGGAATTCATCAACAATAATTCCCAGATGGTTGAGTTTCATAATGATGCCTGAGTGGCGGATTGTGTCAAAAGCCTTGGCTAAGTCAAGATAGGCTGCATTTACTGTTTTGCCTTCATCCAGGGCTTTGATGGCATTCTTGAAGTCCACTAGATGTGATCTACACTTAATGACGCCAAATTGGGTCAGGTCAAGAGTTTGAAGCTCACCTATGTTTTTGTTGATAAGGTCCATGATGATTCTCTCCATGGCCTTGCAGATAAGGCTGGTTAGGCTTATGGATACAATATTGGTTTGTGAATAAAGAATTTGAGATTTTTACTACATCCTTGCCTTTTATATTTTAATTTTCTTATGGATCTATAGTTCTCAGGGTTGGTTAATGGACTCCCTTGTGCAAGGGAATTACTGTTGCTGCTTTCCACTCTACTGTGACTTAGACTGTGGTTGAAGAGAGTGCCAAGTGGTTCAGCTAGGTCCTGTTTTGGACCATTTAGTAGGCAGCTTGGGATATTATCCAGTCCCAAAGAGGCTGTGTTTTTGGCCATGGAGAGTGCAGTTAACACGCTGTTATTTGGAGATACTAGGTAGAGGAGTGGTGAAGTGTATGCTTTGGGGTATGTCTGGTGGGGACAGGCGGTTGAAATTTGCACCAAATCTGTCTGCTAGCAGGTTGGCAATGTCTTCGGGGTCAGTAGAAGTGGTGCTGTTCACTACTAGTTTGGCACAAAGCTGGGCATTCCCTTTTAGATTTCTGACATAGCTGAAGAATGCCTTGTGATTATCCTTAGCTAAGGATGCTAGTTTAGCTTTGTAATTGGCTTTAGAGGACTTAACAAGATATCTAAATTGCTTTTCAAGCTGTGGGCGGTGTCCTTTCTCTGTGGAGACAGTTCTCTCTTGCTGTTATACATTAGTTTCTTCCTCTTGTTGTATAACCTATTTATTCTTGATGTCTACCAGGGTGGCTTGTTTTTTTGTGAGGACCTTGTTTTGATCTGTTCAGGTATAGCCGAGTCTATACATTTGTACAGGTGTTTATACAGGCCATTTGTATACACCTCTGTATAGGAATCATTTTTGACAGTGGTAGCAGGGGGGTTGAAACTATTTATGCCTTTGCTTAGGAAGCTGTAGTTTGCTTTGGAGAAAGTTTTCATCCCTTTTGCTCTGAGGGGGTGGTCAGGAATGATTGTTACTTCAAACGAGACTGATTTATGATAAGACCTTACTAGGTAAAGCAACACACAGCAGGTAGTGCAGAGACCCCCTGTGTTGATGAATACTAAGTCTAGGACATTCGAACAGCTTGTCGGAGTGCAGAATATCTGTTCCAGAGCACTTGTATTGACAAAGTCCAGGTACTTTAAGGCAAGCGTGTTTGCACTCATATATGACTCCCAATCGATGGAAGAATAGTTGCAATCACCCATAAACAAGGTGTTTAGCTGTATAGTCAGTGACTCAAGTAGGTCCAGGTAGGCAAAGTGGTTCTTGTGGTTCATTGTGGGTGGCCTATAGTGAACAATGATATTAGAAGGGGGTTTTACCTACAGTTAGTTGGACTTGGAGTAGCTCTAGGGAGTCATACTGTTTGACCAGTCTTGAGGTGTATTTGTCTTTAATGAAGATGGATACACCTCCGCCTTTGGTTCTTTCATGCTCATTTAGAGGTATGAACATGTGAAAGGCATTGTAGCCTTGCATGGCCGAGGTGCTCTCTGCAGCCTTGAACCATGTCTCTGTGACTGTGCAAACATCATCTTCCAAGGTAAGGAGTGCTTTCAGTTAGTGCAGTTTCTGATTTAGTCTCCCACCATTAAGCAGCATAACCTTGAGTTTGTCTCTAGTGGATTTTTTTTACATCAGGAATTTTGTTGTTATACCACTACCTAAAAAAGGCACTATGGGGAAGGCAAGTACCTTTGCCAGTAACCGAAAGCCATGAGGCGAGAGGTGACGACTCTCTCTGACAAAGCAGCATGTTCTGTCAACTATATATAGGCTGACAGATAAATGATTCCCCTGGATTAACACGATAAGCTAAGTCAATTGTTGAAGTCAATCATTTTTTGTTTATATTGAGACATCATCCTGGGTGAAGGTAGAATGCTGATTAGGGCTAGGTACAGACCTGTCTGGGACACATAATCTTATTGGCTGAGACACTGTTGTGTGTATTATTATGTGTAGTGGATTCTGTTAGGTCTGCAGCATGTGCAGTAGGTTTGCTTTGAGAGGTCTCTGATCTTTAGGTTGGCTTCTAGCGAGTACCTCCAAGTATGTGAGTTTATCGGTTGTGAGCTTGTTATGTGCAAGAGGTGTAGTGTGTGTGTGCTGACAACCTGTTTGATATCTGATTTGTTGTTATTTGAGATAATTCATTCCAAATTCATAGTGCAGATACATCCTTCACATGTTGTATTTCTTTGTTTTAGAAATAACTGGTTGTCAGTATACATGATGCAATTTCTACATTGCCTCAGGATGCCCATGTCAATCAGGCTGTTTGGAGAAATGATGGGAAACTGTCCATCCATTATGGGAGGTATATACTGTAGTAACTAGGGGGAAGTGGGCTAGATAGACCAAGTTTTGTTGTAAGACTAACAAAACATGGCTATTCTATGGAGGGCTAGGAGCAGAGAACTGTGTCAGTGCTTCACAATGCACAACTGAGTTGCTCACAGGGCAGCAGTGCAATCTCTGAGCAGCTCTGGTAAACTGAGTGCAAACCTGCACAAACATGATGCTTAAATACAAGTGAAGTTAAATGATTTTTAATAAAGTAGCCAAAGGGAAAGCCCTAGACTAAACCATATTCCAGCAATCCCCAACTCAGATGGGTCTTTGGCTGCACACTTTTGCCATAAGGTTGCAGTGAGGCCTTCTTAATGTAAGGTGGCTGTTTTAGTGCTGAAATGACACCAGACAGTCTATATATTTAGCGAGCATGAATCTAGCCTATGCATTAAAATGCAGAAGTACTAGAAATTCAAAGTGCGGAAAAATTACAGTCACAACAGCTAAAAAACAGTTTAAATAAAGTATCAATTCAGTTTTATACTCCCACAAGAGTTTAGACTGCAAACTTTCCTAGTGTAAATTAACTGGTCTGAAACCCAAGTGCTTAAACCAGAACAAGTATACTTAGAATAACAGGCATAATAAGCCTTCACCAGCAATTCCCAGCTTAAAAGGGTGTAGGCTACACTCTTGTGCTACAAGAGTATAGATCACAAACCTTCCTAATGTAAAATAATTGGTTTGGAGCCCAAGTTCTTGAACCAGAACTAAGACACTTTCAGAATAGCAGACACAATAAGCCTTCAACCAACAATTCCCACCTTAGAATGGTGTAGGGTATCTTCTCCTGCCACAACAGTTTAGACCACAAATCTTCCTAATGTAAATCAACTGCTTAGGAATCCAAGTGCTTAAACCAGAACAAACACACTTAGAACAATAGGCACAATATGCCTTCAGCCAGCAATTCCAAGGTCAGAAAAAGGCAGATGCCAAGTATTTCTAGCTTAATGAGGAATGCTATTTCTCATCTCCTCCCAATAATTAGCATATGTTATTCACTATTTGTAAAGGAATTATTTGCTAACTTTTCTAACTGACCATTGTTAGGACCTCTTCAAACTCCAAAAGCACAGAAAACATAAAAGAAAACAAATGTAATACAAGAAATTTATATAAAATAGAAGTAGCCAAACCTTAAATGCAGACAGAGACCAGCAATATTCAGGCAGAGTACAGGAAGCCAAATAAGCACTCCAACTAAATAGATATGCCTCCAAATATTTCTAGCTAAATGAGGTATGCTATTTCTCAGCTCCTCCCACAATTAATGACTCTAGTACATTCAAGTATATGGTATGGTTATCGTGGGTCATAGAACAGGATCTATTTCTAATAAGGATATGGTATGGGACTTTAAGGTTAGTTGTAGATAGAGTAGCTCACGTTTGTCATATTGTCTGACCAGTCTCGAGGTGTGCTTACTTTTTCTGGTGATTGACATACCTCCATCTCATGTCACTTCTTGTGTGGTAGCTAGTCTAAATTTGTGGAAGGCATTATATCCTTGGAGTTCTGTGGTGCCTCCCACAGCTTTAAACCATGTTTCAGTAACTGAACAGATGTAATCACTATCAAGGGTGAGGTGCACTTCCAGGGAATGGAGATTCTTGTTGAGAATCCAAACATTGAACAGTAACACCTTTAGTTTATCTTGAGTATAATTTACTATGTGTAAAGGTTTATCAGGTAGGTATTCCCTAAAAAGGCACTATAGAGTTGAATAATGTTTTAGCCAACATTCAAAAGTCTAGTGGAACAAGAGCAGACCATCGCTGAAAAAGCAGCATGGATTATCGTTCATGTCCTCCCAAGCTGAAAAATATTGGACCCCCTTAGAATGACACACGTAACTAAGCCAATTGTTAAAGTCAATCATCTTCTGTTTATATTATGGCATCATCCCTGGAGAAGGTAGAATGCTGCTCAGTGTTAGGCTTATACCTGCCTGAGCCACATAATCTAATATCTCTAACATGCTTCTCTTCATACTGTCCAGGGAGGTACATCACAGGTCATTAATGCCCACATGGACTATGCAAGAGTCATACTGGTACTTCTGGTTCAGTGACCTGAATGTATGGGTAATCTAGTAGATCCCTGTCTCTTGATAAGCATTTCACTGTGACTGTCTCCTTGCTCAGCCTGGTATTTGTGGACTCAAGTGTCTTACAACAGAGTCTCCAAAGATTAATATACTGGGTTGTGTGGTATGTTGTGTTAGGGGCTTAGAGGCTGAGACATTGTGAGATGTAATTGTTTGTGTCCTGTGGAGTGCTGTCCTTGTAAAGTGTTTGGGAGGTTGCTGAGGATAACATCTGAGAGGCCTTTGAGGTTTGGGTCAACTGCAGTTAAAAGTCTCAGCATATGTGAGCTTAGGTGTCTGATCCATAGAAGGTGCAGAGTGCATTTTATTGGTAATCTTTTTTGGAAATATTATTGTCTGTATACAAGAACTTTACTTCCAGAGACATTATGTTATTACATCTCTCACATACTGTCAGTCATCTTAAGAATAAAGTGGCTGTCAGTAAACATAAGACAATTGCTACATTGTCTCAGTATTTCAACAATACTGGCTACAGGGATAGTAGGAAAGTGCATATCCCCTGCCTGAGGATAAACTTTTTTGTAATCTGTGAGCAGTAGTGCAAGAAGGATTTGTAACTAACTAAACTGGGAGTCGCTGGACTGGTGGGAGAGGTTTAGGATTGATCTAAAACAACACAGTTAGGGTAATGCTAATGCCTCTCAGTGGACAAACTAGCTGATATGCATTCAGATGGATACCACAGAAAATATAAGAGGAAGTTTCATATGGAAAAATGCATCTCTAGGTGCTGTCATCCATATAAGGCACTGCAAACCAGAGCAGCAGAGCTCAGCACAGGTTATAGGAGATGAGCTAGAGAGGAATCCAATCAATAAACAGTAAAAATGCAGTATAAGTGTGTGTGTGTGTGTGTGTGTGTGTGTGTGTGTGTGTGTGTGTGTGTGTGTGTGTGTGTGTGAGTGTGTGGGTGTATATATATATATATATATATATATATATATATATATATATATATATATATATATATATATATAAACAATAAGACTAAGATCCTGCAACAATTCACAATTCTTTCACTGTTGTGAGTGATACTATACGACTAAGGTCCCAAGTCTAAGTAAAACACAAACAGCAAATATACACTAGAAATGTAGTAAATGAGGCTAAGATCCAGTAGCAGTTCACAATTCTCTCACTATTGTGAGAGATGCTCCAATACTAAGTTACTCAGAGAAAATGAGATCCAAACAGTAATAATGCCATTGCAATTTAATAAATGAAGCTCAGATCTTGTGGCAATTCACAATTCTCAGCCACAGACCAAATAAAATGCAAGCAATAAAAATGCAGTAGAAATGAAATAAATCTGGTTTAGATCCTTCAGCTATTCCCAATCCTTCCACTATTGTGAGAAATACTACAAGACAAAGGTCCCAGACAAAGTTAAAAATGCAAACAGTTTACTTTTGTTTAAAATAGGAAAAAAAATGCAGAAAAGAATACTACACAATTCAGATTAACACTCTGAAAATTAGTGGGCAATAATTGACTAGTATGATATGAAAGAGTGGCTAACTTAAGAATAAGTTGAGCATGCCTTATCAGTATGAGTTATCATTGCCAAATAAAATTGGGGGGGGGGGGGGTTTCCAAGGCTCAGTTTTCAGCAGTGATGGGCAGCTTAAAATTCAAAATTGAACGCAAACAGTAGTTAAACTAGCTCTTGTACTGAAGAGGAATGTAGGTTAATATCTTATATAACAAAACAGCTTCTCATCTCTTCCCACTAATTAGCTAGATGTAATTTGTATTCAATGAAGGAATGTGAAAGGAATATTTCCTTACTCATAGCCAACAACTTTTAAGACTTCAAGAAAAAAAATGGAGTAAAAGAAAATTTATAATACATTAAACTTTAATATAATAAATCCAAAATAAATAAAAAATATATTGGACATATCCTAACCTTAAATGTAGAAAATGCAAACATTATGCAGTCAAACATCAGCTGTAAACATAGAGTCCTTGTAGCTGTACACTCTGAAATCTGAGTGTGAGTTATGCAATGTGAACTTTGTCTCTACCGATGATTCAGTAACTTTCTCGAAGACATCTATCATGTAGGCAGGATCTGCCCTTAACAAATCCAAACTGGCTTAGGTCGAGAGTTTGTAGGTTACCTATGTCCTTATTTACTAATTCCATAATGATCCTTTCCATAACCTTATAGATGAGATTGATCAGTCTTATGGTTCTGTAATTTCCTGAGTCCATTGATTCTCTGCCTTTGTACAAGAGCATGACAGTTGCTGTCCTCTATTCATCCAGCACATAGCCTGTTCGGAGGCTGATACTGAATTGCCTTTCCAAAGAGTCTGACAACTTATGTTTCTAGCTAGCCAGTAAGCACACTGTTATTTTATCTGGCCCCTTAAATGCAGTGTCCTTGGCCTTGTATAGTACCTTGAGGACTTTTTCATGGGAGATTTTAGGGAGGGTCCAGATACAGGCAAGAAATCTGGGAATGTAGAAGAAGATGGGGGAGTGAGGTTAGAACTAAATATATCTACTAGTAAACTGGCTATGTCCTCTGAGTCCAAATATGCAATAACGTTTATTATATACTCTGAACAGTGATGATCTTTGTTTCTAAGGTTTCCAACATAGTTTATTAAGTCTTTTTGGTTGTCCTTTTCATGGAACACAATTTTTACCTCATATATAGCTTTGGTTGATTTGATCAGGGTCCATATTTTTCTGCCCCTCTGCCACAGGTGCTCACCCATATGCATGACATTCTGTAGAAATTTGCATGATGTTTGCCAGATGTGCTTGTTATGCAAATTGTGCAGTTCAGAAACAATAATATCAGCCTTAATTAGCATAATCATCACACACCAGAGGACTGAGTATATATGCTATATAGCAGTGATGAGAATCACAGAGCCCACACACTACAGACGAAAACTTTTGTAACTAGAGTTTGAACCTTGCTAAGGTACTTCTGAAGAAAATTTCCCTTTCAACAATATATCTGCTTAAATAAAGTAAGTGGTACCTATTATACATATTTTTCTTTGTACAATGTTAGCTTTGGGATTGCTGTTTACTCTAAGGTAATTAAAACAGGTAGTTTTTCAGTACTTTAAAATGTGTTGTCCAAAAGTGTATTAAGGGGAACAATGCAGGTATATCAAATATAGTTGCATGCAGGACTGTTAGGGCAGATGGTAGCCACAACCTCAAGTTCAAATTTAGAGTAATGATTAATACTATTCTAGTATTCTGTGTCTTTCACATATGTTACTACCAACAAATGTTTTAACAGTTCTATTGTGATGGTCAGGTATTGTTGCAAAGATGCAGTTATATACGTGTTTTGGGGGAATATGTGCAAGTACACATACATGCCTGACATTTACTTAAAGACTGTGGATACAGACAAACTGTCAGCTACAACTGCCGCATACTTTTTGGCCTTATAGGATAGCAGTAGTGTAAGAGTTAATAAGACCCATGCTCAAACTAGTCTGTTAATTCCACCGTTTGCCATGCTGGCAGAACTATGCTTAAAATATAAAGGCACAGACCAACAAACTGTTGAATCTGGTGTGCCATCATCATCCACCTGCAAAACAAAATTAAGAGATGCAGAAAATCAGATGGTACTACAGATCTTCTATCTCTATGGCTGTTAGCTCTTTTCTGTCCATGCCACCAACCAGCCCTACCATGGCCATGCCTGAGGTGAAGTTATCATCAATGTTTATGTAGTGCGTGCACATAGAATTAGCTATAATGTCATCTGATACAGGGCTAGATGTTGCAGCACAGCTGGACATGGTCCTCAAAGATTCAACAGCAGATGCCTCAGCTATATTGTCATATTTCACAGTGTCCTTAGCTGCAACTCCTCCTTACATCTTTGTCACTCTAAAAGTCACTGTATTTATTTGAGTTATGGTATACAGATACATTAGAGATCCAACTGCCATGACCATCTATACCAGGTATGGGCTAAAGTATTATTTTTTTATCATATATTTACAGTTGTAGAAATATCAGTTGCATGTGTAGCTAGGGTGCTAGATCATACTTGCATTGATCATTTATTGCTTTGTTGTATTCACAAGTGAATGTTTGCCCAGCACCTGCACTGTGAAACTGCCTCCCCATTCGATTATGGGATGACCTTGTGCCTCTGATAATGATAACAAGGATGATCTGGCACAGTCAGAGGAGTGCAGGCTCTGTGTTTGACACAGGGAGGGTGACCACAGCATCCCCTACATAGACCATAGGCATAGTTTCTAAGCATACACAGACATTTGACTGGACAAGTTGATGGAGATGGTACAGATTAGGCATATATGGTAACCCCCAGTAGACAAATGTCTGAATCTGCCCCTAGCACTAATGGATTGGGGGGGGTCCACACAGTGAGGTTGGTGACAGCACTCACTCAAGATAAGGATTACTGCCCTTCTTACTGAGATAGTGAGGATGATTCAGGGTGTGCATGCTAACTTATGGCAGTCCATGTCCCATATACGTGATTCCTTAGTTAGATTGAAACACACACTATACATTGCAATGTCTTCTCTAGGTCATCTAGCAGGAGTGAGGGTCCATCCTTAAATTTGGGCTTCTGCTACATCTACAAATGGTTAACCATCATGGCTGTAGATGTGCAAGATCTTTTTACTGTAGTGTCAGCACTTCCCAGCAACATCTATTGTGGAGGTGCCTACTCCAAGGAGGGGGCATCCCCATGGCTGTGGCCATTGTCATGCTTATTATCATGCTGGCACATCTTCTAACAGACTTCAGTTGAGGGCATGTAGCACAACAGTATCTACTTAGGCTTGTGGTGCAGACAGTACAACTCATAACAAAGACAGTTCTAGTGGCCGAGGGTGTGTACAGGAAGTTGATCCCTCTGTTATGAATTACCTGTCCTGGTCCAGTAGGCCAAGCTGCAGTACTGATTCAATTGCTGTATCTGTGCCCATGTAAACACACACACACACACACACACACACACACACACACACACACACACACACACACACACACACACACACACACACACACACACACACACACACACACACACACACACACACACACTGCTCCCAACACATCACACACATCTTCTAACAACAGCTCTCCCTGACATGAACCCCCCCATACCAGTTCTGACACATCATCTATCAGCACTGTTTATTTTTATACATATCAGTACAAACATTCACCCACATTCCTGTGAAACACGTTCATTCCTGTTACTCCCTTTTCCACTTGTGCAAATGATGATAACTATGCACTTTGCTTTGAACATTGTTTCTTGTGTTGCCTGTACCTGAAGCAGAGTGTGGCCACCCTATGCACGGATAGGCACAACCTGGTGAATTTGCCTATATCATTTTGATGTAGTTTATCTGTCTAACTCTTGACCCAACAGGTTATAGATATATTTGCAACATCTTATGCAAAGCAGTTTGGTTCCACAAAGGGGTGATAAATTGTCCTAATGACATCCATGTATCCTGAAATACTAAAATCAAATTAGATTATACTGAAAAAGAACTACGCAAATTGGATCCAAATAAAGTACAGGGAGGAGAAAGAATTACTAACAATGACCTGAGAACACTTTAGCATGAATTTATAGTACCATTATATCTGTTATTTACTAGGTCATATAAATATTGACAGATTCAACATGACTGGAGATATGCACTTGTTAACCCCATATTTAAGGGAAAGGAAATTAGGACAAACCTAGAGTTATACAGACTTGCACATTTAATTTTATGTTGTTGAAAAATAATAAACAAGATTATATTTGATAAATTATTGTCAGAAATGGAAAGGTTGGGACTTGAAACCATATATTTGCATACATGTATTGAAAATAGATCTATTAACCACCTGTAATGATGTTCTATAACAATATAATAACAGCTATGAATAAAAAATGTGCTGTGATTTAATTTATATAGATTTACCTACAGCATTTGAATAGGGTCATACAGAAAAAATTGATCAATGAATTAGAACATCTATGTATTGATTTACATCATGATAAGGGTGATAGCTGTATGGCTTAAAAATAGGACATGGCAATTGGACAGGTGAATTTTGAGGTTATATTCAGGCTGTCTCACAGGGGTCTATATTATAACATTGAAGTCTTAAAACTTCGAATGTTATAATATCGAACTATTTAGATCGAAAGACTATAACATCGACCACTCAGAATAGTGAATTTTTTCCCTGTGAAAAAATTTGCTGTTCCGACAAACATACACACAACACAAGCACACCAAAATAAATAATCCACACACATACACTTCACAAAACCCTACACTAAACCATACATACACTACTAGCTATCCACTTACCTTAACCCAACCCTAACCCTAAGGTCCGTAACTACCGCAAACTCACCTTACCAGCTCCCTAACCCTAAGGTCTCTAACTATCACACACTCACCTTACCCGCTCCCTAACCTTAAAGTCCCTATCGCACACTCATCTTACCCGCTCCCTAACCCTAAGGTCCCTATCGCACACTCACCTTACCCACTCCCTAAACTAAGGTCCCTATCGCACACTCACCTTACCCACTCCTTAACCCTAAGGTCCCTAACTATCACACATCTTAACCCGATCTGTTCGCACACTTACCTTATCCCAGTCTGTAACCTTCGCACACAGTCGGGGAAATAGCAAAGCTGCAGAAATGGCCCACCGAATACTTTCCCTAGGAAAGTATTCGATATTCGGCAGCTTCGCTATTTTCAGCATTTGGTGCATAGGATTCGATATTATAACATTCGAAGTTTTAAGATTTCGATGTTATAATATAGACCCGTCCCACAAAACTCTATCCTAGGCCCATATTGGTTTAGATCTTTCAGATCTATCTTTTTCATTGAAATTGTTCTACTGTCTGTATGCAGATGACTTGGAAATGGGTTAACTGACTACATGTTTGCAAAAGAACCTGACTAAACTGACCATTTGGGCACAGGAGAATAATATGTTGATAAACACAGCAGAACCTAAGCATATGAGATTTGGGAGATAAAAGCTGAATGGTGAACACTTAACACAGCTTGCATTGATTGAAACTGTTGATTCATTTAAAGACCTGTATATACAGGGAGATCCAGCTTTGAATTTTTCTAATCATATCAACCAATTGGTTAAGGATACTTATAAAACTATGTATTGTATAAACAAATGTATAAATTCTAGTAAAGGAGAAATGATGAAGTCACTCTTTGTTAGTTATATTAGACCCCAACTCTAGTATGGAAAGATTCCTCATAGAAACCTTATAAGAGAGCATGAGAATATAAGAGAGAGCATATAAGCATGAGAAAACTGGAAAGAGTACATCAGAAATATATTAAGGGTATACATGGATGTGACTCGTCACCTGTCTGAAACGTCTGCTGTCTGTTGTGGTGGAACTGTTGGCTGTGCAAGACATCACACTACTGTAACTGCTTTCCTAGTATGACATTGTGTGACACTGCGCACGCATCCAACATTTTGGCAAACATAGTAGGATCATATTACAGGGCACCACCAAAAGAATCCAGCCAGCAAAAGCATGCCTTCAACAAAACAAACACATGCTCTTTAATGTTTCTGATTTTTAACTTTGCATGGTTATACCCCTGGTCTGTTTCATTGTGTGGGTTTTTAATGGGTCTCATGAACCTGTTTTCCAGAGCATATCTGGCATTGGTGGCAAGTTGCCCCTGTAGGAAGTCACCCCTTGTGAAACATTAGTAAAGGTGTCATGTGAGCTGTATGTGTGAGTCATGAAAACTGCCTGGGAGATGTGCGCACACATTGTAGATAACACACTGCACATTACAGACTACCTGTCAGTTGATGAAGTGATACCTTTTGTGGTTCATATTCCTTTTTTTTTAAACACCTTTATTGAATTAGCACTTGTGACATAGGCAAATTTACATTTATCCAAAAGTAATCAAACTATTAACAATTAACATCAACAAACATTATACTTCACATACATTGCTATATGTCATATAACCTAAGCAACATTATATAAGTTATTCAGTTCCTGCCTCTTTTTTTTTTTAAACAAGAGAGACATCTTTATTAAACTATCACTTATGACATAAGCAATCATACATTAACTTTCAATGAAGGCACGCCCATTTGCTCATGTCTTTCGGGTCGAGTGACGTTCCGAAAGACATGCGCGAATGGGCATGCCTTCGTTGAAGGCTGGGCATCGAGCTGGCAACTCAGCACTGTGAAAATCATCTGCCAATCATTAGCAGACCGGAGTTCCGCTGTGGCGACCCCTAACTGGGAAAAGCCGAAAGACAACAACAACATTATATAAATGAAAACAAACCTAGTTGCTTGCATTATACATCACAAACCATACTGACACACTCCCAGTGGCAAACATTATACATCACTTATAACCTACCCAAGCATTTTCAGTCAAACATCGCATAGCTCATTTAAGTTCTGCCTTCTTTTAAACTTCATTCCTCCACTGTATACATTATTTCCACAATTTCCATTTTTTCCTATGTAGTTTGCTTCTACCTTTTCCTAAAGATCTCAGTTCCAGTTGTTTTTACTATATTTACTACTTCTATTATAGTTGGTTTCAATTTTGATTTCTATTTTCTAGTGATTGCTTTTTTGCCAGCCACCATAATTAGACACAGCAAGGCCTTATCATGTCTAGGCAATTCTGATTCTGTATTATAGCTCAGAAAAATCTTGTCCCTTGTCACACCAATTCGCCCACCCAGCATCTCTGACAGTGCATCGCACAGGGAATCCGTAAAGTCCGCCAACCCACTGCACTCCCAGAAAATATGTTCCCAAGTACCTATTTCTTCCCCATCACACCTCCAACATTTGCTATCTACCTGGGAGTCTACTTAGGGTATAAAAATGTCTATGTATACATTTCCAAGCAAAAATCTTAAATCTTCTAGAGTTTATTGCATATTTGGGAGACATACATATATCCTCCCATTGTTTCATTGTGAATTTCTTATCCAGTCTCTCTTCCCAATCCTTTCTAACAGTCTCCGATCGATTCTTATAGTTTTCATGTTTAAATTCCCACCAATGCACACATATTCAAAATTCTTGGCTTTTATATTGTGGCTTTATGCAAATATGCATCAGGTATCTATTGTCTTGAGAATTTTTAATGTACTAGTCACATGTGCATTTACTGTGTCAGTGAGTCTATTTTATTTCTCGGACCCTGACTAATAGATATGTATATATATATATGTGCATGACTTCCTTAAACTGAAAAAAGTCAGTACCAACTTGACTTCGCAGAGGATTGGTACTTGGTTTGCTAGTATCTCTGTTGATTGTTTGCTTGGTACCCAGTACAGACAGCATAGCTCTATACTCCTGTGGCCAAAAAATTCTAACGTTTAACTTTCTTTGTATTTTAATGTTCTTGATGTGGTCCATGTATTGTCTCAAATATTTTTCTTCTCAGGTGTTTGAGAAATATTGTTTTGTCAGCTTTGAATTTTAATGCTTTTACCAAACTTATTTTTTAATTAAATGAAAAGTAAGACTGAATTTCTTTCCATACTGATGATGATCGCTTATGCTGGTCTTTCACTGAAATCTATTTCTATAACCGCATTACAAAGACAGTGTCAGTAGATCTCAGAAATTATTTTACTTCTTCCTGTGATTGGTTATTGTGGTGTTCCTAAACAATTGATGGACATCTCAGTTTTACAGGTTTTCACTAGTCTTTGGTTAATGTGCTCTGCTTTGTGTTTCTCCAATTTGTATTTTCTTGTGTTGTCTGCATTCCTCTTTCAGATCATATGTGTAGATTAAACAAAACCTTCTGCAGTCTTGAAAGTATCTTCTACAAAAAAATTGAATAGCTTTGCAAGTATTTGTTGTCTGTAAGGGTTTGTGTTCTGTTCTGATTGAGTATATTTACCACAGACATATTCATAGAATTTTCACATCCATGTAGAATTACTGGCATTATATTTTTCTTGTAGATTGGTGGGATTAAGAGCTTCATCAATCTCAGAACATAGTTTTATTACAGTGATGTTGTAGATCAATGGACTAAACTACAAAAACAGTGGCAGAGAATACATCCACAGAGCTATTTAAGTGCGAGTGGAGCAAGTGGAAATGGCTGAGTGAAAGTACCGATGAATGGTAAGTAAAATATTAAATGCACCTGAAGAAACAGACTCCTATGGGCATTCAAAACAAATCTTTTCTCTGTCTTTAAGAGCTGCTGTCCTATAAGCAACTGTTTCTTTCTCTCTTAGTGTCATAGCCTTATACCATTCTGACTGACCTCTCTGCAATGCAACTGGCAATTTCTCGTGGTAGAATTGTAATTCTGGTGCAAAAGCATCTAAATTTCTTGAGAATTTCACAACTTTGTTAATTTTCTTAGCCGCCATTTCCAGGGCACACCTTGCTGTAAAAGCTTTTGTAGAGGCATAATTTCCATATTAACATAAGGTACAAACTGCGCAATTTGAATCAATACTCGAGCATCACCAAAAGTGCATCTTGTGCTTGTGGCATCTACACAGCAGCTATTACTTTTATACTACTAGGCTCCATTTGTCTGATATCAGACTATGAGCCAAGTCAGTATTTTTTTTCATTTTCTTTTATTTAGCTTGAATGTGCTGTTTGAATTTATTCACCAGATGTATCAGTCTGTTTTGTGTTATTCTTTTGTGTATTC
Organism: Protopterus annectens; assembly: GCF_019279795.1. Taxonomy (NCBI): domain Eukaryota; kingdom Metazoa; phylum Chordata; order Ceratodontiformes; family Protopteridae; genus Protopterus; species Protopterus annectens. The sequence continues at coordinate 1,960,975,698 of NC_056733.1, forward strand.
TCACTATTACATTTGCAATATATTCATTCATTTATTTGCAATCAAGTCTTTTACATACTTATGGTGATGATGAAATGCCATATGGAAGCCTAAGCAATCTGTGTTTTCCAAATGGCATGCTATTGTGTGCAACATGATATTTATTTTTTCCAGCACTATCTGACAGAAATTTTTGTGTGCATCTCGTGCATTAAAGAACATAGCATTTTGAATTACTGAGGCAATTCCATCAATTGGAAGCAATGCTTTTATTTAATCACTTTGTTCTAATGTTGTAGATTAATACAAACTTCAATTTTCTCATGCTTTGTAACATTAGAAACATTAGACATGCTATTAATCAGTGGCATTTGCTCTAGTTGTTGTTAATGGCACTTTTATTTGTCATTTAATGTAATTGCTCATTTATACTCTCAAGAGCTACAGGTATATTTCTTAGACAATGAATCAAAGGCACACAGGCAAGTTTTATTTTCCTGTTTATACTATCTTTCCTAAGCCTGTAAATAAACCAACTTAAGTCATATAGGGTATCACTGAAATGGCTCTGTAGAGTAACTGAGATATCACTACAAATGTATGACCGTTTATTAGCATACACCCAGTTTGGTTTCATAGTGTGAATTTGTTTCACAATTGCAAGAAAAAGTTCAAATGTTTGGCATAAACACTTAAAGTCTATTGGCAATGGAGGAACCTGATGCAACAGAAACCATGAATCTTATGGGTAGCTATTTACTCAGTTTCTTCCTGGATGTATAGATTTATGTGATGAATTTATCTGAGAGGAGAAATGTATTTCATATGTATGGAAGTCTTTAAGTTACATTGCACTTACATTTAACAGTAATGTTGATGCCGTTTTTATGTACTTAGACAAAGTATCCTCTTTTATCCAGGTAACCTGGAGGAGGCATATTTGAAGCAAATTGTTTAAAATAATAAGTGGATCCTTTAATGTTTTGTATGTTAAATGTAGGCTCAAAATAAGAAGACAGCAAGTTGCAGAAAGAGTTGCTATAGTTCTTGGTTGTATGACAAGCCTTGAAGTCCTTTTGTTATCCCTTTCAGGAGTATTGTACATTCACCAGCTGCATTAGATACTGTGTGAGTAGCTCATTCCTACATTTCTCTTGTATTATTCTTAATTCCTCTTTCTCATTTTTTGTGGAAAGTAAAAAATTAAATATCTTTAAAGATCAAGTGCAAGTCTTTTTTTACCGTTTCATATTGCTGCAGTTATGCCCTCATCTTGCAAAATGGGCTTTATTATTCTAAAAAAAACTATATTTATTAAGATTAATAAACTGGCATTTCTATTTATTGCATGTTGAGCAACTGTCAATTACTTCCTGATGACATATCATTCAGCCTTGACTTCTGTTGATGCAGTAGTGGAGAGAACCACTTTGTAATGAGCTTACATATTTTCTGCATTCTGCAGCAGGTTTTATTACAAAGTAACCAGACTGAAGTGCAATCAGTTACTCAGTCTGACAACAATATATATATATATATATATATATATATATATATATATATATATATATACACACACACATATATCAGTAAATAAATAAATAATTGCAGCTGTGATCAAGTGAAAGGTAACAAAAATAAGATGGAGTAGGATAACATTATTAGTAAGGTGTATAGTGCTTGCCATACATTGCAATAAAACATATGAAGTGTCATTGATCAGTGAATACCAATGGCCTGATGTATCCGTTTTAAGGAAAGACATATGGATGTGTGAATCACCTCAGTGGCAGCCCTACTATACAGTGAGTTTGTATGTTATACTGCAAGGAATTAGTGCTAAAAAGAAAACATTGGAAATAATTTGTGCATCTATGAAGACAAAGATGCAAAAAAGTGATCATTTCAGAATAAGTGGTTACACATTACCAGTTACTATGTAACAGGGGGACAGGAATATAGCATACCATCTCAACTTTAGGCTTAATTTGGGTTATTTCTTAAACTTCTAGAAAAAATATTTTATTAGGACATTAATTATATGGTTGATTCACAAGTGTTCCTCACAGAGATATGTGACTAAGTTTTTAGTTACCAGCAATAGATAAATCAGCATAATGTCACTGACTAAAAGGTCAGACACATAAGTACAGAGCGCCGCCACATCACAGTCACAAAATGGTTCCCCATAGAGGTACTTGAGTGTAATGCAAGGTATAATTCACAAGAAAATGGAAGCAGTGGTGCTACACATAAGGAGCACTTGGCCAACATAACAACTTCCCCCCAACTTAATAGTAACCGAAGCATCCTTTATAGCACAATAAGCTTGCAAAGAAAAGCAGACATAGTTGATTTCCTTCACTCAGAATGCATCATAATCAGACAATGAACTGCTATCAATGCACATGACTGTAAAGAAAAGATGGGATCACAACCAACAACAGGCAGAAAGGAGAAGAATCTGGTACTATAGGCGGTATTTAAAATACAAAACCTTCCTAAAAAGATGTAAGCAATCCTGTTGTACGCACATTTTACGTATTATCAAAAGAAGGCTAATGAGTGTCATATCTTCTGTTAGTGCAGCAATAAAGTTACCAAATGTGTGGAAGATCTTATGTTCATGAGAAAAGATGCATATAGGCTTGGAGCCTTTGTCAGACATCATCATGGTCCATAACCAACAATTTACAGAATTTTTATGTTGCCCAGCTGACCTCTCTGCTGAGTTTTATAGGACTACAGTGTCCAGCTTGAGGAGAACACTGTACAGCGGATGTTAACCAAAAGATTTTTTCAGACCACTCACCATTGCATTTGAACAGAGCAACTGACTCTCCATAACAGTATAACCACTATGAAAGAATTTTGTGTGGAGGTGACTCACTTGCACAACCAGTCTTTATTTACAAGCTACCTGAGAATAAGGCACAGGACAAAGAAGTCTAAAATGACAAAAAACAGTGAGTCACCATGATCTCCAGCAAGCAATAATGACAGTAATTTCCCAAGAAACTGACAAATGTATCAGAATCTGTAAGTGCACCATTGAGACATGAAATTCAAAGCTCGTGTAGTTGAAATTTAGTTTCTTGGCTTACAAAAAGTCTATAAACTATTTTTTTTGCCTTGCAGAATAATAGGATGACAAAATCATTGTGCATTATGTGATCTATGACTCTTATTAGAATGAAATTAAGGTAAACAATCACATCTTTTCAATGGCTTAGGTTAAAGGCTGCAAATTTTACTTGAGCCAAATCCTGTGGAGGCAGATCCATTTCTAGCAACTTGCAGTTTGCTATGGCTTGGATGCAGCCTTCACTCAACAGATCAGGGGATTGCTGGCCTGTCATGTGCTCAACTGGAAGGCATCTCTGCTGATGTTGATATCCAGCGAAATAATTATATTTAGTATTTGCGACCTCAGTGAGAATTATGACCAGAGGATGCCTAGATGGTTTGATATCTACCTTTCTAAAATTATATTTTACCCCATTTATATCCTATGGAGATTTTGCATATTCATAATTGCTTTTTTTCACACTGTCCATCATGCAAATAGGGATTGCTCCATGGTATCATAGGCTTTGCCCCACTGTTTCCTAACAAATGTGTTCCTGTGCCTGATCTGCTTTACTTAGTGCAGTGGGAGACAGACTACAGTCATTATTTTTGGTGAGAGATGTACATGGTGGTGTATTCTTTTGCAAAACAGTGGAAACTTGTTGAAAAAATATGTTTCCATGATCTGTGCTGTCTGGAAGTGGCAATACTGTGATTAGCCTGTACTTTTTTACATACAACCACTATCTTTGAAATGGTACTCTGTAAATAAACCAGGTGCACTGTATTTTTCTGTGTGCAGCACTTTTTTAGCTAGTTAAAGATGCCATACATACATGTTTGTTATTCTACCATGTTCATCTTGCTTTCCTCTCTATTTGCCCCATTGTTTGATGAGAATATCTGTGTAATCCTCCTTTATTTGTTGAAGCTGAGAAATTCATCCTCAAGCTTCTTACCTATTGCATTCCTTATCAAATGAATGCCTTGTTTCACTGTCAACCCATTCACACCTTTTTGTCTTGCTTCATAACTGTAGTGATAAAATTAGGGTGAAAATTGTCTTACTTTTTCAGTCATATATTTTTTGATATAAAAACAAGTTATCTTGACATCTAGCACAGTGGAAGACCAAGCATCGAGCCAAGCTGTCACCCAAAGTTGGCTGATAGACTCTACATTACATATCAGTCCAAGGATCATTACAGCTTTGCCAGCACTCACAGACATATGGGACAGTCTACCTCCAGAATGGTGACTCAAAATAGATTTGGGATGATTTTGTGGCTAAACATCCTGTTATCATTGTTCACCTTAAAGGTGATAAAGGTTTCACTCTGTTTAATATGAATAACTACTTTATTATAGAGATTAAGGAAATATAGAGAGGTAATGTATTATGCTAGCACTGATTATTCATGGTTAACCATGGTGAGTCTGAATTACTGAGGGGCCAATGCTTTAACATGTTCAGTGTCAACATTTAAAAGTCTGATAAGCTGTGTGTCATGGCTTTGCAAATTAAACTAGTAAGGCTAATGAATTAGCAGTTATTAGGGTTCAAGAAAGGGCTGTCTGTTTAAAAGGTTTACAGTTTCTATTTTCCACACTTTAGGAACATACCCAGTATAGAAGCTTAGGTTGAACATGCTTAGTAGAGGCTTTGTCTGGATATACATGACAATAGTGAATAGACAAAACAGTCATTCACCTAAACTCCTTCAGTGAAACACCACTCCAGAATAGCCAAGCTGTTCACAAATACACACAAAAATAACTGGAATAAGGGCCAAGTCACCAATACAAACAAGAGAGTTTATTAAATACATAGTATCTTCACTGTTTCACCTTCCACTTGAAGGCATCATCAACTTGATGCCTTCAGGTAGAAGGTGAATGCACTAAAATGTCATCAAAACATAAATTAAAGGTCATGCTGCTAAACGTTGGGGGTCTACACATGAAACTGCACTCATTGCAAGCATTCCTAAGCCTGGAAGAAGCTGACATTTGTGCAGTCACAGAAACTGGGTTCAAAGCTGCGGAGAGCACCACAGCCATATCAGGTTACTCATACTATCATTCATTCAGACCCCAAACTGTGGGCAGCAAAACAAAAGGATGTGGAGTTGCAATATATATATATATATATATATATATATATATATATATATATATATATATATCAAAGACATATACACTTCTAGGCTGGTCAAACAGTATGATGCACAGGAATCACTCCAGGTGCAGTTAACAATTAAAAATATCACTATTCAAATCATAGCTAGCTATAGGCCTCTAACTTTGACTGAAGATGCCCACTCTACCTATCTGGACATCTTCAAATCTATCAAGATTCAACCCTTTACCCTGATCCTGGGCAACTTTAACTATCCAACCATAGATCAGAAGAAATACTCATGCCAAAACACAAATGCTCAGAGACACCTTGATTTCATCAATGCAAATGCTTTGGACCAGTTGGTCGACACCCTCACAAGAGGTGAAAATATCTTGGACTTGGTATTTACCAGTATGAGTAACCACTGTAGCATCCTTACAGTGCCATCATCCCTGGTAAAATTCGACGACAAAGTAGTCACTTTCAAAGTCACCATCTCCTCTGACCCCCCCCCCCCCCCAGTTAGGGTCAAACAAGAAAAAAAACTTCTCCACAGCTGATTACAACCTCCTGAGGAAGGGTATAAACAGATTCACAGTCCCCTCCCCCTCCACAGAAACTGGCACATATGTCCAAACCTGCAGCAAAGTACTAGATGACCATTTATATAGCTGCCTGGAATCAGGAATACCAGACAGGAGGAAATCCTCCTCCTCAAGGAAGAGTAAACCTGTCTGGTGGACATCTACAATAAATAAACTACATAATAAAAGGAAAAAATGCTGTCCAGGACCAAGAATGAGCAGGTGCCTGATTGGAAGCAATCTCTCCTTAGCTTGAACAAGCAAATAAGATCACTAGTGAAATCCTCCAAAGCAAACTTCGAGTCCAAACTGTCCACATCTACTAAAGACAATTATAAGACCTTCTTCACATGCGTACACAATCTCAAGGGAAGCACCAATATCTGCTCAGAACTGGTGGTCAAGGACACCACATACACAAACCCTGTAGATATAGCCAACCTGCTGGCAGACAGGTTCAGTGAAACCTTCACTCTTCTCTCCCCTATCAGTAAGACAGGGCATCCCCAATACGTGCCCCCCTCCCCTTATCTTTAGGGAGCAAGTTATCACTGCCCTCTCGAAAGCAAATAATACAGCTTCCATGGGAGCCGATAACATCCCAGGCTGCATCCTACATGAACTCAGGCAGGAACTTGCAGCACCATTAGGCACCCTATTCAACCAAAGCCTGAGTACCAACTTTGTCCAAGCAAAGTGGAGGATAGCTATTGTTGTCCCTTTGAACAAAAATGGAGCATCCACCAATCCAGGAAAGTATAGTCCCATCAGCCTAACTATCCTGATCTGCAAGGCTATGGAGTGGATTATAATGGACCTCATTGACAAGGACATTGGCAACCTCCAGAGACTTGACTCCACACAGTTTGGTTTTGTCAAGTGGAGATCATGCCTGTTAAATTTGGTCAACTTCTTTGAGATAGTCACAAAGACCATAGATGTGTGGAAGAGAGTGCACACTGCCTATCTTGACCAGGCCAAAGCCTCCGATACTATTCCCACTAAGGTATAATTGATAAACTCTCTCAACTAGGCATCAATCCATATGTAGCCAGATGGGTAGCAAACTGGATCACTGATAGAACCCACCTAGTCAAAACAGGGGAAAACACCTGAAGTAGTTGGCCCGTAATAAGCTGTGTACCCCAGGGATCAGTCTTGGGGCCTCTGCTGTTTGGGATATACTTCTCAGAGATGCAGTCCAAATCTAGTGGGCTATGGCTGACCAAGTCTGCAGATGACTGCAAGCTGGCTGCTGTCATCAGTTTCCCTAGTGATGTGGACATCCTCCAAGAGATTCTCACCCAAACAACTGACTGGTGCCAGAAACATGGCCTCAAACTCAATGTCAAAAAATCCATCATCATCCCTTTTGGGGAGAGTGACATCCCCACAAATTATTACACTGATAATAGCAGCCTAAGCATGCAATCGTTCATGAGGGACCTGGGCACCCAGGTTCATAACAAACTGACTTTTGACCAACATATTGCCTCTGTTGTATGGAAAGCTTGTTACATGGCCCACCTCATTTATAAGGGTATCTCATCCAGGGACAAGGTGGTCATAACATCCCTGTATTCTTTCCTTATATGACCCATTATTGAGTATAATGCCCCTTTCAGCATGTATCTCACAAAGCACATGCAGCAGTTGGAGAGACCACAGAGGTTCCTCACCCGGAGAATCCATGACCTCAAACATCTACCCTACACAGATAGTAAAAACCCTATCCCTCTACTCAGTCTCCTACAGGCTCGGTGACCTCTGTCTGGCATACAAAGCAATCTCAGACCCTGCCCTGGTGGGACTGCTGCATAACTGCAAGTCAAACTCCACTCGTGTAACCCTCATGCACAACCTCAACCTGGTCTGTGACATCAAAAGGACTTGTTGGTGGGACAGATTTGTGTCCCAGAGACTCCCCTTTTATGGAATAGACTCCATCTCCACATAAAGAAGAGTACCTCATTAATGTTTTTTAACCACAACCTGGATAACTGGATGGGAAACAGAAAATACACCTCTGGGATTCCACCTGTGTCCCTGCTGGACAGCGGCATAGGGTGCTGACTTTTTAGAACATGGGCTAAATTCTTGGCTAGGCTTGTAAGGGGACCAGGGCCAATAGTCTAGTAACTTCCTATGATCCTGTGTGTATTTAATAAACTCTCTTGTTTTTATCTGTGAGTTGGCCCTTATTCCAGCTATTTTCTGTGTATTTGTGAACAGCTTGCCTATTCTGGAGTGGGGTTTTGCTGGAGAAGCTCAGGTGAATGACAATTTGGTTATACAACTATTTTCTGCAACCACTGTGAGGTTAATAGTGATTAGACATCGAAGAATATTAATGGGGCACATTAATGTAGGATTTTGGATTTGGAGAGGGTGGTTATGAACTAATCTATAATAAACATCAGAGTGGGTTGAAACTCAGGGATTTCTAGAATTTCTATCCCTTTTGTCAGAGTGGGTATTGTGTATTGCCATTATGGATTAGCTCAGGCAGTTATTTAGTTTCCTGACATAGTTGAGGAATGATTTGCAATTATCCTTAATTTCTGCTACTATTTCCCGATTTTTTTGATTTTAATATTTGTATTAGCAGTTTTTAGCTCATTATTGATTTTCTAGATGGAGTCCTTTACTTGTGTAGGTTACAGTTAGCCATAGGCATTTGATAATGTTTTCTTTATATTCTACAGTTTATCTGGGTAGACAACTATGGTGGTTATTTTTTTTTTACAATTTCTATTACATTTGGCCCTATTAGAAATGGATTGGTCCACATATCTTACTAAATGTTAGAATAATGCTGAGATATATGGAGCAGCTGTGGTTCCATGGAGGCAGAGGTTATAAAATAGAATTTCAATAGCTCATCATGAAATTTCAATATGAATGATTTTTTTACAGTCCTTAAACTTAGAAATGTTCATTAAGAAATCTTTTGTGGTTTTGACAAAGAAGGCATGGCCTTGTGATTGAATTTGATGAGGGATTTAGGCTCAATACGTGGGGTAGCAAGACAGGGCTACGTTTATTAAGCTATAACCAGAATATCAATAACCATAGAAGATATGTTAACTATTCCAGGGAGTTTGCATGTATTACCTCATTGACTCATTTAGCATATTTATAACTAGTAGTTTATGTCTTTCAGTTGATGGATAGTAGGAATCCCTATAAAAAATATTGTTGTTCATCGGCTATTTATCTAATGCACTTTGACATCTTTCATAGTCATCAGGAGACACGGAAGCTGATTTATGGCAAGCTATGATGTGGTAATTTTTCTTGCTTAGAGTGGCATGGACTTTAATACATTCTTTTTGACAGTCATAAGCAATCTGCCTGGCGATAAAGTCTCTGCTAGCTCTTTGCTGGATCTGAAAGTGTGATATGCCCTAAATCCTGCTATAATGGGAATGTTGTTCTTGCACTGAAGACATGCCTCCATTTCTATACAGATATGAATGTGTTCAAGTTGCAGGAGAGCCTCAACAATTGGCAGCTTATTGTTTAGATGTCTGGTCTTAAGTAGAGGAATGTTGATATAGTAGTCAGGAATGGAATCTAGTGAGGTGCTTTTGCTGTATTGGAAAGTTGAGAAGATACACTTAGCCTAAAAAGTATTATGGGGCAGTAATGGCTTTGAGCAGTATTCAGAATCCATGGCACAAAATATATAGGTTATCAAGATAGGCTATCAATCATCTTGTTGCAAGCTGAAATATACTGACTCCAAATCAACAAAAGCTACTTAACCAATTATTAAAGGCAATTATTTTTTCTTTAACTCTGGGTATCTTTCTGGGTGATGAGTGATGGCATATCTCAATAATTGTCAGTGCACGCACACACACACACACACACACACACACACACACACACACACACACACACACACACACACACACACACACACACACACACACACACACACACCATTTCCTTGATTGCCCAGTGCTGCTCATTACTTGGCATCTGCAGACTCATGCTCCATGGGAGCAACAACCAGTTCCACCACTAGATGTCACCAAAATGTCAAACCAGATCCAACTCTCTTCACACAGGATAAGTGAGCAGTGAGTGGCCTTGCACGCTTAGCTTCCCTTACGGCCCATCCCATCCTGTCCAATGGCTGTGGCCCTAATCAAATGGGGGTTTTATAATGCGCAATCAGGACTTCATCAGTCTGTGCCAGAAAGGAAGTTCACACTGTCATTTCATAATCTCCCTTGCTATCTGCTTCATTTTAATAGGGGATGCTACTCAAATAACATTCTATGACAATAGTACTTAAACAAGTTGTCCCCTATATCAGTTGACATGACCACCCTGTATATAACAGGATTCATTTATCACATACACTTACTCCTCACAACCACTAACCCCCACCCCCACCCCTGCACACACACACACACACACACACACACACACACACACACACACACACACACGCACACACGCACACACACACTTAAACTTAACTTGAGCTTGCACTTTTTTCACTGCCCATCCAATATTGTCTAAGTTGCTTAGTCAGCTGTAGTGTTGATCTTGCTGATATTTTTCACCCCACCTTCCCACCTCCCTTGCCTTTTCAATTAGCAGGCTAGGTGGTGGCACAAACTGTTGCATGTTTGTAAGAAAACTGAAACATTATTTTTGTTTGATCCCAGTCGTCATGGTTGGGACCACATTTGAATGGATAGATGTACTCAGACAGGGACCATTCACACAGAGACTTAGCCAGAACTTGCTGGAGACAAAGATTCGTATCCCAAAGGATACCTCATCTATGGAATAAATTTCCCATCTTTGTAAAGCAAAGCCCATCCCTCACTCTCTTCAAAAAGAATTTGGATAAATGGATAATGAACCAACAAATTCACTCCCAGGGTAATGCCCATGTCCCTTATGGACAGAAGCAGTCTGTAAAATGACTCAGGACTCCAACACTCAAAGACCCACTAACCTGATATGACCCAATCCCATATCTGGAGAATTAAGATATAATATTGTCATTTACTGTGTATCATTAGCTAGGCTTGTAAAGGCTCATGTGCCACAAGCCTGGTAATCACCTCAAAATTATGAATCTATGGAGATTTTGACATCATAGCCAATCAGCCTGGTGTTACTGACAGTACAAGTAACAGAATGGGATGTGTTTTTTTTTTTTTTTTTAAGTTAAGTCTTTTAAATGTATACATTGGATTTATTGTCCTTTTTGGCTCTGTTAATGTGTCAAAAATTCCTTCAGTATTTTAACAATGCTCATTGAGTTTACTTTAATAAAGGTACCTGATAACTTGTTTTATTTTACCTGACCTGTCGCTAAAATAATAATAATGCCGAACTAACTTTGTTACACCACATATATTGTTCTATTTCATTGGATTTTAGTCTACCCTAAACTGTCAATGGTCCATGAATTTGAAAGTTTGGCAGTACTGTTTTAGGATTCATTTCAAAGAGTAGCGCATATTAATGTTGATATTAAGTGGTCCTGAATGCAAACAGTATCATAGAGGGGTGCAAGCAGAGATTTTATGCTAGGGCCTACGTCATGCTTAGCAACAGACCTCTCAAACGTCACTATTTTGAAGGAGTGTTCATGTTTTCAGGCCTGGTTTTCCTTTATGTACAATGATCCCATTTTGGGAGGTATGTCCTTATTTACAGACTTGAGTTACCGTATCACTCAATTTTCTGAATTCCCCATTCTAGTGGCAACAATAACTTAAAAAAGAGGACACTTATCTTATCTCCCTTTTCCTGAAGCAAAAAGTAAATGACCTTTTGTGTCAGAATTTTGCAGCACAGGTCAACGGATTTTACATTGTCAAGTTGATAGTGCTATATTGATCCATTATTTTGCCACTCTGTTTTTTAAAGCACGTTTTTCATGTTCCTACTGGAAGTGGGAATAGTTTTGTACTATTTACTATCAAATTTTATGCTACTTCAATATTCAGAAATTTAACTGATTGTTCCTACTTTTAAAGGGCCTTTGCTCCTCTTTTCAATCTCTGCAGGTTGAGAGGTATTATGCTTAGCAGATTGTGAAAAGATGTTCTTCCCCGCGATTTTTTTGCTGTGGTTAAGGGACAGTCAAGCCACATAATATGGAGAGCTGCAGTGTACCCCAGTGCAATTGCTAGACATTTTAGCATGACTCTGTGAAATTCAGTAGCAAAGGCCTGGATTAGTTTAGAAAAAGTATCAGCCCCTTATCAGGATTAAACAAATACTGTCAGTTTTAATACAGCATAATTATTGTCCCTGCTTCCTGTCTTTCTCAGTTATCGATTTTGTAACGTTTACATCTGCCATAATTTTGAGAACCTAGATCATAAGATGAAACTGAGGAATACAGTACATTTATGTATTAGATATCTGATATTTCTGCTACCTCATTATTTGCTATTGAATTGCAGTATGTAATGTATTCTATGCTATTTTTAAGGACCACATTTTCTCTCAGATTCCCTAGTAAGGTTTTTGTTTTTTGATGTGTGCTGACTGAATAAAGTTGTTATGATAAAATTTAATTTACAACACATGCTACAACTGCATAATGTATAGGAGTAATAAAAAGAAGTTGCATACAGAATGGAATATGCAGGCATTTAATGAGATAATAAAGTACTGGATAACTGGTCAGTGGTAACCATAACTTTGCACAAATAAACACAAAAATCATGGGTGACTTGTTGGTTACTGACATTACATAATGGGAGACCTGAGTAAAAGGTCCAGTTATATAGTACACAGGGCTTCATTACTGGTCTGTATAGCATCTACTAACTTAGGTCATGGATTATGGAATAGTATCAAAAGGATTTTCATACCATTTACCAAACAGTTTCTACATCTCATCGAAATAGCTCAAATACAATATATTTTAATTCAATGACAAGAGTTACTATCATGAATTTGGTATCTCTTAATTTCTTATCTTACTCTTAGGTTCATAGGTTCATAGGTTTATACTAGGCTATCTGCCCTAAGGCATTTATAAGCCTAGCCCAAATTTTTGTGGCTTACGCCACCCCTTATATGAAAAAATACTGTGCCCATTAGTTTGTTGTGCCTCTGTCCAGCAGTGACACAGAGATGATTCCCGGGGTAAACCTACGATCTCCCATCCACAGGTCTAGATTTCTTTTGAACAGAGTCAGCGAGGTGCTCTGCCTCACATGGACCGGGATTTTATTCCACAGCATAGGGAGTCTCTGAGTGATAAATCTATCCCTCCAGCACGTCCTATTTATATCCGTGCTAAGGTTTAAGTCGCTAGCTCTAGTGGTTTTGGTGGATTTGGATTTTTGAGGTGGAGCATGTCCATTAATTCCGGGTTGGACATGGCCTTGTATGTCAGGCACATGTCACCTCTGAGCAGACGGTATGCGACTGAATAGAGCTGGAGTTTCTTCAATCTGGCAGCATATGACAGATTTTGGAGTCCCTTTATCCTTTTGGTGAGGAACTTTGGGGTCTCTCCAATTGCTGCAGATGTCGGGTGAGATACATCCCGAATGGGGCATTGTACTCGATCATTGGTCTGATAAGTGAAGAGTACAGGGGAACAATGACCTCACTAGATCTGGATGTGAATCTCTTCATGATCAGGTGGGCAATGTAGAAGGTCTTTCTAACCACTTTAGCAATGTGAGTGTCAAAAGAAAGGCCACTGTCAACCTGGGTCCCCAGGTCCCTGATAACCTCTTCTGTGCTTAGTACCTATATGGTAGCTTGGGGTTACCTTGTTTTTCCCGAAGGGTATGACTATACATTTTTTGGCGTTTAACTTCAGGCCATGGCTCTGGCACCAGCTATCTGTTTCCGTGAGTCCCTTCTGAAGGATATCCGTGTCCGATGCACTTTCCACTATGGCGCCCAGTTTGCAGTCGTCTGCAAACTTTGTCAGCCAAAGTCCTCCCATGTTGGCCTGTACTTCTGAGAAGTAGATGCCAAACAATAGGGGGCCAAGGACCGAGCCCTGTGGGACACCACTTGTGACCTGCTTGGAGTCTGACATAGCGCCAGCAACTCTAACCCTGTGGGTTCTGTCCTTAAGCCAGTTTGCAACCCATCTTGTGACATATGGGTTTACATTTAAGCTGGTAAGTTTTTCTACAATACCCGAGTGGGGTATTGTGTCGAAAGCCTTTGCAAGGTCAAGGTAGGCTGTATGGACTGCCTTTCCCTCATCAATGGCCTTGGTGAGTGTTTCGAAGAAGTCGACCAAGTTCAAAAGGCATGAGCTTCCCTTGACAAAGCCAAACTGGGTCGGGTCCAATGTCTGCAAGTCCCCTATATCTTTGTTTATGAGCTCCATTATGATCCTCTCCATAGCTTTGCAGACTAGACTTGTTAAGCTTATGGGGCGGTAATTACCAGGGTCCGAGAGGCGCCTTTGTGGAGTGGGACCACAGTTGCTGTACGCCACTCCTTGGGCACGTATACTGTGGTAAGGCTGAGATTAAACAGCTGCCTTATGTGCGGGTTTAATTCCTCATTTAGCTCATGTAGCACACAGCCGGGGATACCATCCGGTCCCATTGATGCTGTGTTTTTAGCTTTAGAGAGAGCAGCTTTCACCTGCGCATTTGAGATGTCCGGGAGGCCACACTCGGCTGGGATAGTTATCTCTCCTTTAGGGGGGGAGAGGGGGATGAAGTTTGCACTGAACCTGTCTGCCAGTATGTTGGCAATGCCTGTGGGTTCAGTGATTTTTGTATCATTTTGGACTAATTCTGAGCATATCTGCGAGTTTCCACCCAGGTTCCTAACATAGCTGAAAAAGGCCTTATGATTGTCCTTTGAATCCATGGCAATTTTTCTCTCAAAATTGGCCTTAGTTGATTTTATGAGTGCTCGTATTTTTTTACTAATAATGATCAGGGGTGACTTCCTTTTATGGATTTTGTTCTATCATGTAATAGCTTTCTCCTCTTATTGTAAAGTTTGTTAATGGCTGGGGTCCACCAGACTGGACATTTGCCCTTTGTGGAAAGAGTCTTGGTTTTATTTGAGATTGCCTGATCCATGCAGTCCTGGAGGTGTTCATAGAAGGCATTTGTAAGGGCTTCCACAGCTTGGGTTGTGGTTTCCACTGGCTCAGGGGCCTTGAAGGATACCACACCAGTCTTGAGTAGTGTGAAGTTTGCTTTAGAGAAGTTCTTCACTATGGTCTTTTTTGTTTGGGGTGGGGGGGTGTGGATTTCCAGTGAGATTAGTTTATGATCAGATCTCACCAATGAGGGATATACTTCCGGTGTGGAGCATTTTGTCCCCATGTTTGTGACAATGAGATCTAGTATATTTTCTCCTCTCGTGGGAACAGTGACTAGCTGTTCCATGGCATTTGAATTTATAAACTCCAGGAACCGTTGGGCTAGAAAGTTAGGGCTTGTGTAATGTTCCCAGTCTATATTCGGGTAGTTGAAGTCACCCAATATGATGGTGTTTGGAGATACATTTATACCCTCCAGTGTCTTCAGGAAGGCTGTGTGGGGTTCCTGAGTTTGAGAGGGTGGCCTGTAGCATGCTACAATTTGTAGAGCAGTTTTGCCTATGGTTAGTTGCACCTGGATGGTTTCCGAGCTTATGCGTTGCCACCAACCTGGAGGTGTGGGTATCCTTTATGAATATGGATACACCCCCTCCTTTTGTGGTGTGGTCCAGGTTTTGGGGCCAGAACGCATGATATGAGGTAAAACCTAATAGTGCTGGGGTGCTCTCATGAGCCTTGACCCAGGTTTCAGTTACAGCACAGACATCAATGTTCTCCATACTGAGGAGGGCCTCGAGTGCGTGCATTTTGAGATTTAGACTTCTGGCATTGAGCAGGATTACCCTCAGTTTCTTCCCATTTTTGTTTTCTAGGGTGGTAGGTTTAGAATTTAAGCCTTGCCTAAAAAAGGCACTATGGGGGTGGCAAGAGCCTTAGCCAATATCCGGAATCCCAGGGGTGACAGGTGCAAGCCGTCCCTTGCGAAGCAGCGTGGCTTGTCAAGCATGTCATCCTAGGCAGACAGACACTGGATCCCCTTTGATTGACACCAGACATTAAGCCAATTGTTAAAGCTGATCATCTTTTCTCTATATTGTGGCATCATTCTTGGTGAAGGAAGGATACTGCTCAGGGTTAGGGTCATACCTGCCTGGGCTACATAATCAGAGAGCTCCTCTATGTCTCTTTTCATGTAGTCCAGGGAGGTACATCTCAGGTCGTTCACACAAGCATGGACAATGACTGTGTCATATTTGTACTTGCCGTGGAGTGACCCGAGTGCTTGTGTTATGTGGCTGATTCTAGCGCCCGATAGGCAGCTTACTGTGACCCTCTCCTTGTTCAGCCTGGTGAGTGGGATGTCAGTGTGTCTGACTATGGAGTCACCTATGACAAGTATGTTTGGTGTTGTATTTGGCCTTAAGGGCTGTGACTGCTTTGCACACTGCTTTTGTGGTTTATGTGTTGCTTGTGGGGTGTCTTGAGGTAGCAGTTGTTTGGGTGTCTGCTTTGGAGGCCTCTGCTGTTTAGGTAAATTTTTACTCAGAGCCTCCGAGTATGTCTTTGTGTGTTTATGTGTTTGATTCAGTGGAGTGGTAGCATTATGTGAGGCTGGTTTTGTGGTGTGTGTAGTTGCCTTCTCCTCCTGTCTGGTCTTGCCAGTCCTGAGTTGAGAGAGCTCAGCCTCCAGTTTGGCTAAATAGCTGCATCTCTCGCAAGTATTTGTGTTATGTGGGAGGAGGAGAGGGTTGTCCGTGTACATGAGGCAGTTATAACATTGCCTCAAGATTCCCAGATTCACCAGCTGGACCGGAGAGGAGATTGATAACTGACCTTTGGACATGCTAGAATAATATTGGGAAATCCTTAATTGAAAACAAGGGCCAGTGGGGAGTGAGGGTGTAGTGCTTTTAATTTTAGTGCTGACTTATATAATTGCTTTAGTGAGCAAGTGCCAGGTAACTTGAGTGCAATGTGTTACAAGTAACTAAATGCAAAACGACAAACAGTAACTTTCTTTCAAGTGAAACAAGGAAATAAGTACAGTAAGCAATGCAGATATCACTAGTGATCCACAGAAGCTGAGAAGTTGCGTATTAGGTGGAATTAGCTTCCAGGAAATAACAAGCAAACAAACAACAAGCATATAAACAAAGCTAGATTCAGCAGGCCTGGATCTAGTCTATGCTAGAGCAAACAAGGTGTACCAATTTCAGTAAGATACAGTTCAAATATTCAGGCACTATAAATCTTTAACCAGAAATTCCCAGCTCAGAAGGGCAGAGTCCAGCCTCTTCTCCCACAAGAGTGCAGACCACGAACCTTCTTAATGTAAAATAACTGGCCTGAAGCCCAAGTGCCTAAACCAGAACTAATACACTTGGACACTGGGCTCTCAATCAGCAGTTCCCAACTTAGAAGGATGAAAGCTACCTGTCCTGCCACCACAGTGCTTGCCACAAACCTTCCTAATGTAAAACAACTGGTCTGAAGCCCAAGTGCTTAATCCAAAAGACTTGAATGATAGCTACACTTTAATCAAGTTACAACCAAGCAGTAATAAATACCATTGAATACTTTAGAGAATGTCTGGATTAGTGCTCAAGTTACACAAACAAAGCTAGATCCAGCAGGCCCGAATCCAGTCTATGCCACAGCAAACAAGGCGCACCAACTTCAGTAAGAAACAGTTCAGTTATGCATGCACTATAAGCCTTTAACCAGAAATTCCCAGCTCAGAAGGGCAGAGTCCAGCCTCTCCTCCCACAAGAGTGCAGACCACGAACCCTCTTAATGTAAAATAACTGGCTTGAAAGCCCAAGTGCTTAAACCAGAATTAATACACTTTTAGAATAACAGACACTGAGCCCTCAATCAGCAGTTCTCAACCTAGAAGGATGTAAGCTACCTGTTCTGCCACAACAGTGCAGACCACAAACCCTCTCAGTGCAAAACAACTAACTGGTCCGAAGCCCAAGTGTTTAAACCAAAAGGCTTAGAATGAGTTACACCAAGCAGTAATAAATACAATTGAGTATTTTAAGATGATGCAAAAGTAAAAAGAAGTAGGTAGAAACACAAGTACAGTAAAAGCAGATGAATTTTTTTTTTTTTTTCTGAACAAGTGCTGAGATCAAAGAAACAGATTTGAGTGCTGAAAGTAGAAAACTGGCTAGTTATAAGAAAAAAAAACAAGCTAGAAGGCTTCCCTCAAACACAGAAGGGCTTGGGGGCTCAGAAGCCTACAAATAGTCTATACCACTTAACAAGAAAGGCAGGAAATAAGCTTAATTTTTTTTTTCTATTTCCCAGATGCTCTCTTTGTACACAGTAGGAGTGCCTGAAATCAGAATATGATCTCACTGCACTCAGTTGAGTGAGCAAATGAGATGGGCCCAGAGGCAGGCTGAGGGGCAGGCAGTGCAGACCACAAACCCTCTCAATGCAAAACAACTAACTGGTCCGAAGCCCAAGTGTTTAAACCAAAAGGCTTAGAATGAGTTACACCAAGCAGTAATAAATACAACTGAGTATTTTTAAGATGATGCAAAAGTAAAAAGAAGTAGGTAGAAACACAAGTACAGTAAAAGCAGATGAATTTTTTTTTTTTTTTTTCTGAACAAGTGCTGAGATCAAAGAAAAGTACAGTTTTGTACCTACCATAAATGTAGATGTTCGAGGATTCCCTTGCTGCAGTCCTGACAATTGGGGTATAGTCCGCGTCCCAGTCAATACCAGAGGGGCATGGCGCCTTAGACTGACGCCAGTACGCCAGGGTACTAATGCGCATGACCGACGTCATTTCCTCAGTCTTTTCTTGCCCCAGATGTCAGAAGACCCAAAAAGACAAGTCCCAAAAACAACCTGCACCAAAAAACATGTACAATATATACAGTAATATATAAATATATATATACAAAAAAAAATATAAGCATGTAAACTCACCTACACAACCACCCTGAAAAACAGAGGGAAGGAGGACTGCAGCAAGGGAATCCTCGAACATCTACATTTATGGTAGGTACAAAACTGTACTATGTTCTTCGTCTTCCCTTGCTGCAGTCCTGACAATTGGGTAGAATCCCAAAGCAGAGGTAAGGGAGGCTGGCAAATTATAAAGTAGCAGGAGCTGACAACATGCCTTGTAAAACAGCTGTGGCAAAACCAGCTCTAGTCTTAGAGTATATAGGCAGGTGATAATGCCTAGAGAAAGTATGCACTGAACTCCAAGTAGCTGCTTCCAGAATATCCTTAGTTGCCACCCCTTAGAAATGCTGTTGAAGTGGCAGTAGCCCTAGTGGAATGAGGCCTAATCCCAGCTGGAACCTCTTTGCCATGATGGGAATAACAAAATGCAATGCAAAAGCCAATCCACCTAGAAATAGTTTGTTTTGACACAGGCTTGCCCTGTGAACTTAAAGCAAAAGAAACAAGTAACTGTTGAGACTGTCTAAAATCTTTAGTCCTGCTCAAATAATAACGCAATTGCCTGTGTACATCTAAAGTGTGCAAAATCTTTTCCCCTTTATTTTGAGGATCTGCAAAAAACGTAGGCAAATGAATAGCTTGGTTTAAAGCCACACTAGAAACCACCTTAGGCATAAAGGAAGGATTAGTACGTAATGATACCCTGTCCTTATGGAAAATCAAAAAGGGCTCTACTGCCATAAGGGCCTGCAACTCAGACACCCTTCTTGCAGAAGTAATAGCCAACAGAAAAGCAGTCTTCCATGACAAATATTTCAATTCAGCAGTAGCTGCAGGCTCAAAAGGTTGTAGAGTAAGTTTTTCCAACACAAAATTGAGATCCCAAGCAGGAGTAGGAGCTCGACGTGGGGTCTTATATTCTTTGCCCTCTAAGAAACTGCTTGAACAAAGGATGAAAACAAAGGTGGGTCACAATCATAGTGAGCTGAAATTGCTGCAGCATGAATCTTTATGGAAGAGAAAGACAAACCTTTGTCCAATAATTCAGTAAGATATTGAAGAGCCACACTCAAATTAGGCTCTGAAATCTCCAAATTCTTTGCTGTACTCCAAAATAAAAATCTCTTCCATTTTTCTGCGTACACTCTCCTAGTACTAGGCCTTCTAGCTTCCATAATCACATTTAAAACTTGTTGAGGAAGCTGAGAGCTACCATGCTTCAACACAGAATATGCCAAGCTGTGAGATGAAGAGATTGAAGCTTGACCTTGAGCAGATGACCGTCCTTCTGAGATAACAGATGAGGAATCAGAGGTAAAGGCCATGGAGGCTTCTTTACAAGACTCCTTAGAAGTGGGTACCAGTGTTGCCGAGGCCAATCTGGAGCTATCAAAATCATCCTTGGCCTGTCCCGTCTGACCTTTAGTAATACCTTTGAAAGAAGAGGTAGAGGTGGAAAGGCATAGACATGAAGGTTTTTCCAACTGAAAGACAGAGCATCCACTTTCCAAGCTGTGTGATGAAACCCCTTTGTGCAATACTTTGGCAGCTGGTGGTTTAGTGGAGAAGCGAACAGATCTATGTCTGGAGTTCCCCATGACACTGTCAATTTCTGAAATACATGAAGATCCAGTTTCCACTCGTGGGGATCCATGATTTGTCTGCTTAAAACATCTGCTAGGGAGTTCTGTGCTCCTGGCAGAAACCTTGCCTGAAGAGTCAGTGGCAGGCTTAACGCAGTCTCCCATAAAATCATTGCTTGCCTGCATAGAGGATAAGAATGTGTTCCCCCTTGCTTGTTGATGTACCACATGACAGTTGTGTTGTCTGTCAGAATCAACACCTGCCCTGGAAGAAGGAACTCCTTGAATGCCATCAATGCAAACTGGACTGCTAACATCTCCTTCATGTTGATATGTAGATGCTGTAGTCTGGCAGGCCACTTGTCTTGTATCCACTTTCCATTTAGATGAGCTCCTCTAGCAGTGTCCGAGGCATCTGTCGTTAAAATCTGACTCGCCTCTGGCCGGGTCACAGAGAGTCCCTTGTTTAGGTGACATTCCTGAGCCCACCACAAGAATTCCTTTTGAAGGCAAGGTATTATTTGAATGACAGTGTCCAAATCTTGGCAGTGCTGTGTCCATACATTTTGAGATACCATTGCAGCTTCCTCATATGCAGTTTGGCATTGGGAAGCACCAGAATACAAGATGCCATGAACCCTAATGCTTGAAGGACTGTCCTTGCAGTCAGCACGGACTGATGAGATAGTTGATGGAAGTAAAGTGACAGACTCTTTTGTTTGTCCGGGGTTAAAAGGCCATCTGAGCTGCTGTATTCAGTCTCACACCCAGAAAGCACATGTCTTGAGAGGGTACTAGACTGGACTTTATTTCGTTCACAGAATACCCTAGGCATCTTAGCACTGCTATGACATATTCCAGATGCTGTAGAAGGTGTTCCTTTTCTTGAGCCAGAATCAGGCAGTCGTCCAAGTAAGGATAGATTTGAATGCCTTGAAGCCTGAAGTAAGCTATCACTGGAGCCAGAACCTTTGTGAATACTCTGGGCAGTAGATAAGCCAAAGGGCAATGCAGAGAACTGATAATGAAAATCTCCAGTTCGAAACCGCAGATACTTTCTGCAACTTAGCCTTATGGGCACATGAAGGTAAGCTTCCTTGAGATCCAAAGTTACCATCCAGTGATCCTTGCCCAGCAGAGGTAACAGTTGCTGTAACGTCAACATCTTGAACTTGGGAATGTCCAGATAAGTGTTGAGGATAGATAAATCCAAAATTGGTCTCCACATGTTCCCTTTCTTTGGTACTAGGAACAGGCGAGAATAAAATCCGAAGCCCCTTTCTGACACAGGGACTGGCTGAATAGCCCCTATCTGGAGTAACTGAGAAACTTGCTTGTGAGCCTCTTTTCTTTGTGGAGGAGGAACATCTGGCATGCCTTTGAAAGGGGCATTGTGTGGAAATAAAATCTGTACCCGTGATGAATGATATCCAGCACCCATCTGTCTTGAGTGATTAAATCCCAATTTTCTTTGAAAAGAGACAATCTTCCTCCCAAAGGAGCTGCCAGACGAGAGTCCACTGGCAGCTGAAAAGGCAGGTCATTGGTTCTGCTTACGAAAGGACTGACCCCTGCCCTCACCAGAAGTCTGAGCAGGTGAACTGTCTGATCTAGGCCTAAAGAACCTTGAGCCCTGCCCCTACCACGTCTAGACCTACCCCTAGACTGGGAACCATAAGCAGGATATGTCCACCCCTTAGCAGGCCAATTTCTACTAAACTGGAGGCTGCACCTGCAAAATCTTTAACAGCCTGCATAGACTTAGCTTTGTCCTCCATTTTCTTTAAAACTGCTTCCACAGGCGGTCCAAACAACACATCAGACTGTAAAGGAGCATCCAAAATCCTGGTCTTAACATGCTCAGCTAAATTCTGATCCTTCAACCATGCATGTCTGCGAAGAACAGAACTAGTAGCAGCCACCCTCGAGGAGGCCTGAACAGCATCAAAACCACACTGCAAAGAATGCTTACCCACTTGTTCAGACACATGAACCAAATCCAGCAATTCTTTACACTCAATACCTTAAAGCATCCACCTTAGATTTCAATTGTGAAAGGAGATAATTCTGATATTTCAGCATATGAAATTGACAATTCAACGCCCTCATGGCTAGAGTGGAAGAAGTATATACTTTCTTACCCCACCTATCCAAAGCCCTTGCCTCTTTATCAGAGGGTACAGGATTTTTAACCACAGAAGCTTTAACACCTTTAGGCCCCTGAGAAACAGTTTCTGGGTCTGCCCTGGGACTCTTAAACAAATACTTATGAGCTGGCACCCTATAATACCTATCAGGCTTAACAGGAGCAGGAGGCAAGGAATCAGGGTTCAGAGAAGCCTCTGCAAAAACATCCTCCACCACATTCAACACAGGAGGAATAGCTAAGGGCCTATGCTGGGGCAAAACAAGAATTCTCTAAGCCTTTTTCTGGAGTCAGAGTAATCCTGGCCTTCCCATTTAAAGTGCTCCCTCATGGAGTGAAGAGTCTCTGAAAATGAAAAATCCTCAGGAGGAGAAGCGGAAGGAGTGGAATCATCCACATCAGAATCAGAATAAGTAGGAAATTCTGGCAAGTCTTCCACAGAAGACTCTGAAGCCTGTGAACACTGTTCAAAACTATCAAACTCCTGCTCCACCCTAGGCCTCTTATCAGGTGGGGCATAGAACCTCTAATCAGAGTAATCAAATCTTCTGCCATTTTAAGCATATGTTTCTTAGGCACAGAGCCCGAAATGCTAGGAGAAGCCCCTACAGAAGCTGAACTTGGCCTTCCTCTAAAAGAAGCTTTGGCAACAGAAGGAGAGGCCCTAACTACCTTGGGAAGAGAGGGAAGAACAGTTACCTGAGAAGCCCCCTCAGCCTGGCCTACCACCTGAGAGGGCACATCCTGTAACAGTAAAGTATCTGCCTGAGACTCCATAGAGACTCCTGGCAAAACCTCTGGCTCCCTGAGCCTTCTAAAGGACCGGCGTCCGGGACTGCCGGTTCCTCACCCTAGACTTCACTGTTTTGTCCTCTTAGATGAAGCAGGCGACGGAGCATCCGACGGCATAGTATAATTGCAACGCTTCCCAAACACTAACCTAGCACAATCAAGCCTCCTCTTAATAGTGCGCTTGTTAAATCTAGCACAAGAGCGGCAACCAACAACGCCGTGCTCAGGCCCTAAACAAGGTATACACAATGTATGATAATCCCTATGCGGTATCTGCTTCCCACAAGAAATACAGTTATTCACTTTTTCTGACATCCGGTTAAATACTGAGGCAAGAAAAACCAAAATGTTCAACGGGTTACTTAGCCAACTCTGTACTCGGTCTGAAACTCCGGTTTCGGAAAATCTCAGAACGCCAACCTGCACTCGCAAAATTGCTTCTGCATCGGACCATGCGGCAAAAAAGACTGAGGAAATGACGTCGGTCATGCGCATTAGTACCCTGACGTACTGACGTCAGTCTAAGGCGCCATGACCGACGTCAGCCTTATACTCTGGTATTCGGGCCGACTGGGACGCGGACTATACCCCAATTGTCAGGACTGCAGCAAGGGAAGACGAAGAACATCAGATTTGAGTGCTGAAACTAGAAAACTGGCTAGTTATAAGAAAAAAAAAAAACGAGCTAGAAGGCTTCCCTCAAACACAGAAGGGCTTGGGGGCTCAGAAGCCTACAAATAGTCTATACCACTTAACAAGAAAAGCAGGAAATAAGATTAATTTTTTTTTTCTATTTCCCAGATGCTCTCTTTGTACACAGTAGGAGTGCCTGAAATCAGAATATGATCTCACTGCACTCAGTTGAGTGAGCAAATGAGATGGGCCCAGAGGCAGGCTGAGGGGCGGGCAGTTTCAATGCCACTAAGATTAACACCAAAACAAGAACAGGGCAGGGGGGGTGGGAATAACTGAAGAGCAGAATAACTTCAGTTAAATATTCCTTCAACACTCCTTCATACACAGTTTAAATCAAATTAAATACTGTATTTTTTTTAAAAAAAAAGTGCAGATAAAGGTACTTAAATTCTCTTATACGTCCAGTTGAATATAACCAAGTTCTTAGCTGGCCAAGCTGAGGTTTTAAAGCAGGAATTATTTCACATGCACCAGTTAAATATGCAAGGACAGGAAATCAAAGAATGTGGCTACCCCCACACCTGTAATTACTAGCAAATAACAAAATTCAGCCAACACTAGCTTCAGTTCAAGTTACTGAAGAGCAGAATAATTTCAGTTAAATATTCCTTCAACACTCCTTCATACACAGTTTAAATCAAATTAAATACTGTATTTTTTTTAAAAAGTGCAGATAAAGGTACTTAAATTCTCTTATACGTCCAGTTGAATATAACCAAGTTCTTAGCTGGCCAAGCTGAGGTTTTAAAGCAGGAATTATTTCACATGCACCAGTTAAATATGCAAGGACAGGAAATCAAAGAATGTGGCTACCCCACACCTGTAATTACTAGCAAATAACAAAATTCAGCCATCACTAGCTTCAGTTCAAGTTACTGAAGAGCAGAATAACTTCAGTTAAATATTCCTTCAATACTCCTTCATACACAGTTTAAATCAAATTAAATACTGTATTTTTAAAAAAAGTGCAGATAAAGGTACTTAAATTCTCTTATACGTCCAGTTGAATATAACCAAGTTCTTAGCTGGCCAAGCTGAGGTTTTAAAGCAGGAATTATTTCATATGCACCAGTTAAATATGCAAGGACAGGAAATCAAAGAATGTGGCTACCCCCACACCTGTAATTACTAGCAAATAACAAAATTCAGCCAACACTAGCTTCAGTTCAAGTTACTGAAGAGCAGAATAACTTCTCTTAGGAGACAAACATCTGAATTACATATTTACTTGCTATTGCTGTAGATAGTTAAAAAAAGATAACTAAAAATGACTATTTTAGATCACTAGGTGCCCATTTTGTCTTGCAGCCACAAAACATTAACATCTTCTGTTATCCTGAAGGTAGACCATAGACCCTTGTACCACTCTATGTCAGAGTATCTACTCAACAAAACATGGATAGAAGTTGGAGTGACCCCCTCAACTTTATGTCACATCCTGTGCTTGATCTATCAGTTAAGAACATATACAGAAATTTATCGCCATACTCATGGAAGTAACTTTGCTGTAAACCTAATGCTCCAGATAAGATCATCTGGCAGAGCATACCATACGACAAAGGGATGAACAGCAAACCCCTAATCATTGCTGCAGAGCACAGACAATGAGAATGATATTAGAGTCCATCAGTGGCTGTTTTTAGGGGAAGGAAATATATAGTTTATGGCAGAAATGTTAACTAATTTATAAAGGTGAGAAGTGCTTATTCCAAATGTATTCCAGAAGTCTAATCAGCGTAAAAGCTGTCCTACACTGCTGAGTGGATTTTCTTCTTGCATGTTAGATTGTGGATCATTTAACCACAGTTATGTGGATTATGGCAGTGAGCAGCATGAGAGCCAGTTGTGTACTTTCAGTCCACTGTCCCCCTCTGTAATCTGTGTGCTTTCAGTCCACTTTCCCCCTCTGTAATCTGTGTGCTTTCAGTCCACTGTCCCCCCCTGTAATCTGTGTGCTTTCAGTCCACTTTCCCCCTCTGTAATCTGTGTTAACATATATAATTTAGAGTTGAGTGAGAGCCCCCTCCCAAGTGGAGATGTAGGAGGGCTGCCCCACCTCCTTCAAAAAAGATTTTATGTGATTTTATGGTTCTCATGTTGCACTTTTTGGTATACAAATTTCTCCAGTAACTTGATTTAATAAAAACAACAACAACAAAAAACAAGCCAATGGCATAGAGGCATGGCATCTGCCTGTACCACAGATGGCCTGTTTTGTGGAGTGGAACTGGAGCACCTGAAGGACTAGCCAAGAGGTATGATGAAGCAGTTACTACCTATCTCTCATTTATTAAGGGTGGATTCTAAGACTTACTACTGCCATCTCAATCTTTGGTGAAGACCAGGGATCCTATGAGCTGCAATCTGTAAAGGCATGTAATGCCCTTTAATAAAAACCTTGACCAGTCTGTATACAGTGATGCCTCCTGATACACCATCTGCACCTCTCACTGTCAATCATCACTCCCAGACTCAATGGATGAGCTGCAGCAAAGTTTTGGTCACGCATCTTGAAGTTAGTAGAATCCCATCCAGTGAAATGTTACATTTGGGATTAGCAGGTAAGCAGCTTTGAGGTGAAGGGAGCGGATAGAGGACTCAGGAAGAAAAGGAGTTGGTTAGCCATGGTCATGTGAAGGTATGTAGAATTAATATAGTAAAAAAAAATGTTCACTGTCTTTTTAGAGTTTTTGTACTCTTCTTCTCTGCACTGGTTTCCTCAGTTTATCTAGTTCAACAAAATTGTGCCAGGTGACTGTCTCCACTGTATAACTCCTATATATATATTCAGATAACTAGAGAGACTACTCTTGCCCTTGTGGTCCAGGTCATGGCTGAAAATGGACAGAGATAAGCCATTTAATTTACACAGTTAAAAAATGAGTATATTAAAAAAATCATCAACTTTCTCCTGTACAATGTTCATATGTTCATAGGTGCATACTTAGGCAAGATGCCCTGGAGCCATTTTAAGCCTAGTCAATTTCCCTTTTTTTGCTTAAAATAACCTATCCCATGGTAAATAATTATGCATTTCCCTGAATGAGAATAACCAGGATCATACTATAGATAATTTTAGAATAACTATTAATGGGATAAATCATTTAGGAGTTACTTCTGTCCATTAGTAGTGCAGGGGGCAGGTCTGTGTTGTCTCCCATATATAGCTCCAAGTTGTGCTTGAATATGGACAGGGATGAAGCTTGTTTTATGTAGGTAGTGATTCTCTTCTAGAGCATCAGTATCCATTGTCAGATATACCTGTCCCTCCAAACCATTTTGTTGATGTTACAGAAAAAAATTACATCCCTATACTGAGTATTTCTGATGCCATTTGACTTGTTGATGTGCAGTAAATCCATCAGTATTGGGTTGGAGGATGCCATGAATGCCAGATACAGTACATCTCTTAGCAGTCTCTAGGACACAAAGTATACTAACTAGCTTTGAGTTGCTGTTATGTAGGCTATGTTGATTAGACCCTATTCTTTTAGTAAAGAATCTCTGTGGGTGTTCCAGGTGTTACTTGTGTCTGGACAAAATACATGCCAAAGTGGGTATTATACTTAATGATTGGCATAATGAAGGTTGAGTAAAGGGAGACAATGACATCCCTAGATCTAGACACAGTACCTTTGTTTATAAGTTGCACAGTATAGAAGGACTTTCTTAAAACAATGAATACAAGTTGGTAAACTGTCCATTTAAGTTCCTAAATCCCAAACACTGGGACAACTCTTAGGGTTATATTTTTGGTGTGGCAGTTTCCTGGGGTAGATGACTTCCCAAATGATGCAATAATGCATTTTTTTCCATTTACTTTCAGTCCATGATTTTGGCACCAGTTATTTTTTATTTGGGAAAAACCTTTCTGCAGGATTTCTAAGTAATTTTGGAATTCAGTGCAAACTTAGTTACCCAGAGCCCTTTGATATTGGCTTTTACTTCAGAAATGTAGATGCCAAACAGAATATGTCCCAGGACAGAACCCTTGGGGACTTCACTGGTGACTGGTCTCTTTCTGGAAGTTCCCTTATCATGACTTCCTGCAACCTATCTGTGAGACAACCGGCAATCCAGTAGGTGACATAGGGGTTTATTCCCAGTTTAATTAGCTTTTCTATTATGCCTGTGTAGGGAAATTGTATCAAAAGCTTTGGCTAGATCAAGGTATGTGGTTGTACCATTTTGTCTTCATCTTTTGCTTTGCTGACCTTTCCAAAATGTCCATCAGGTTGAATAAGCATGGCCTGCCCTTAACAAATCCAAACTGAAACGGGTCCAGTATTTGCTGGTTTCCTAAGTCCTAATTGATTAGTCCCATGATAAGTCTTTCTATGGCTTTGCATATGAGGCTGGTCAGACTTATGGTTGTGTAATTGTCTGAGTTTGAGGAAGGTCTACCCTTATGCAGAGGAATGACTATAGCTGTTCTTCATTTGCTTAGTACCAAACCAGAATGGTGGCTGACAGTGAACAGTGTTGATGGGGTATGGCTAAATCATGCTTCATGCTATTTAATATGCATCAAGGAATATTGGCAGGACCCACCTTATGTAGTATTTTTAGCTTTTGGTAGCACTTTTAGGACTTGGTTTTGTGTGATAGCTGGAAGCAAGCCCATTACAAGTATATCTTCAGCATAGCCAGCCTTAGGCATAGGCCAACTAGGTGGCTGTCTAGGGAGCTGCTCTAGCAGGGGCGCTTTTTCAGTGTTTATTTGATGTAGGTAGACAAGGATGGGGGCACTGGGTGGTGTGGTGGGGGGTGCCATGGAGCCCTTTTGCCTAGGGCACCATTTGACCTAAGGCCGCTCCTGATCTTCAGGGACAGATGCAGGGGAGAGAGGGGTAAAGTTAGAGCTAATGACAAAAGCACACTATAATTCCATCCAAGCAACCAAATGTAACACTCTAACACTGAATTTTGTACATCAGTCATTGACCCAGAAATAGATTATCATCTTAATACAGGTGGTCTAGGTTTAGCATCAGTTTCACATTACCTAGTATAAACAACTATCAAACTAAATCAGCTGTTTATATTAATTATATCACATGGCAGACTACTATTTCAGTCCCATATCTGTAGGTTACTAGGAAGCCATTCTATCAGTTAATATGGCAAAAAAGCTATAACACTCCCTTATTATAATCAGTCATAGAACACAGAAACTTTCTATGCCAATTATATTATTTGAAAGAATAGTCTCACAAGCTCATGTTACTAAGTAGCTATTAGGTTCTTAAGTTCATCCGTTAGTACTGGAGAATCAGCTTACTGTCTATTAAGAGCCCAGCCAATAAACCACAATTAATAGTTCTCTCTAGCATCAAAGAGCATAACACAAGACAGGCATGGGGAAAATAGTTTTTGCCCATCCAATTGTCTAGTTTTAATGATGGAACAATGTTATTCAGCTTTATATGTTGAGGAAGTTCACTCCAGAAGTCAGGGATAAATTAAAGTATGATTCTATAACACCAGCAAGATTTTTTTACTTGGTGATGAAGGCTTATTTCCTTTAACCGGGTATTTATTTATTTATTGACATTTGATTACTGGGAAAGTCTGACAGGGTTGTAGCCCATTTTCAGCACAGGGCTAGGGTGAAAAGCTCAAAATTATTATAAGACATTTAAGAGCAATAATTTTACAGTCTTCAAAAATAAAATAAAAGCATCTACAGTTTAAATAATCATAACAAATTAGACATAAAACACTGGTTAAGAATTGATATTAGCTGTATGACAATTATTTAACATTTAGAGAGATTTTAGACCATTTATAGAAAAATTAAAGTTAAGTTAGTCTAATACAAACAGGAATTGCAATATGAAGTGAGGGAAAAACAGTCTTATGGTATACTTAGATAGAAAGTCAGGGAAGAGAAATAGATATCAGTAATACAGTAAGTGAAGAAGGAAAAGAAAGGAGGTATAAGGAATGAAAAGGTACTTGTTCACATTTAGGGATATAGTTTATCCTAGATTTGAACAAGAGCCGAGCCAGGTTTTAGCTAGGAATTCTTTCAGAGTGGGTTGAAAGATGGGTATTTGATGAACTATTTATTCTTTCTTAGAACAGGTAAGTAGGGTATGATCTTTCATGGCTCAATAGGCTAGATAAAGTTCATCACAGAGGAGTCTTTAAGAGAAAGGGA
This sequence comes from Protopterus annectens, assembly GCF_019279795.1. Lineage (NCBI taxonomy): Eukaryota > Metazoa > Chordata > Ceratodontiformes > Protopteridae > Protopterus > Protopterus annectens. The sequence goes on from NC_056733.1 coordinate 1,961,005,787, forward strand.
ACAGAAAAAGAGTCACCATTACGTATGCATAAATAGAGGTTATGAGGCCACTGAGCTTTTTTGTTAGGAATCTCCAAGGTCTCTCACATTTAGACAAATGCATGCAAATACAAGCATTGTATTCAATTATGGGTCTGATTAGAGATGAATAAAAGAATTAGTACTTCTCTGGATCTAGAGGAGATACCATTGGCAACTAGATGAGACAGACTGAAGGCCTTCTGAACTATTCTGGAGACAAGATGGCCAAAAATGTAAAGAAATATGAAGCCTGCCAGCCTAGCTAGATAGAATTTTGTAAATGATTCTATGTCCTTGTAAATATTAATATGATCCACAGGCTTGTTTGACAAATGTAAGAAAACTGTGCATGTTCTGAACTTCAAAAATTTAACCACAGTACACTCTGCTGGAAGAAAGCTGAAAAACAAATCATTTTATGACTGTTTGCTCTCAAGCTTGGAGACAGGATGTCTGGGCTAGGAAATTCTCTCTATTGTTCAAAGACAGAGATAATTACTAGGTTTTACATGTAAAGCGTCTTTTGTTGCTTTGGCTTCATGGCAGGTGCAGATTACGAAAAGAAATGTTAACATTTTGAGTTCTGTGAGCCTGGGAACTTAAGTAGAGGTAACAAAAATGATGTAATCTGAAAAGAATCAGCAGTAATATGTATTATCAATTTAAGTGCTATCTCAGAAAGTAAAAAGAGTATTTTGTATTTTGTTCTGAAGCTGACAACAACTAACCAGCAGTTTGCCTTGTAAGTAGAATTTAGAGCATAGTTTCTCTTAGAGACAGATAGGAATATAACTAGATTGGTCTAGCTGATTTCTATATTTATGTGATACTATCCTACAATATTGTTTTAAAGTATTTTCCTGTGATCTCTGAACTCTCTATTAGCACCGTGTTGAATTGATAAGTATTGTCTTGTGTTTTCTATTACCTTTTATTAAATATTTTTAAACCTTTCAACTGTGATTGTTTTGTGTAGAGATACTTTAAACTCTTACAGCACTTGAATGTATTTGGTGATACTGTATAACCCACTCCAATAGCCTTAGCCCTGGGTTACACTTACTATTTGGATAAAAGTAATAGCACACTGTAGAAATAGTCACCCATTGGGAAGAGCCTTATAGTAGCTGATAAGGAGTGGTTGGTGGCAATGATTTCTACCTTATAGTCTGGGCAAGAGGGGGAATAGCTGGAGAACCTCTGCAAGCCTTCCGCAGGAGTGCTTGTGTGTTTGTATGTAATTCATATCTCAAAGTGTGTGTGCATGTCAGCTACTTGGGTGGGGTCATGAAGCACTCGTTGGACAGAGAGGGTACTGGAGGTTTTGGCTTGACCACTTGGCTGAGATCTGTACCCCATAGCTGTGCCAGTGGGGAGTCTTATTGGGGATCTGGAGAAAAAGGGAGAAACCATCCCCAGAATGACTGTGATTTCTGTGTGCTCTTAAGGGAAATTATACTTTACTGTGTGTGTACTTGTTATTCTCCCAATGTGGACGCCCCTCACTGGAGCTAGTGGTGAGGATTAAAGATCCTTGATTACTGGGCCAGTGCATGGGCATCAAATAATAATTGTTTGGGAGTGGTGAGATATTCACATCAAATATTAATTGTTTGATAGTGGTGAGTTGGCCACATCACACATTAATTGGCTTGTAGTGGTGTGGATAGTGAATTCCTGTAGCTTGTGTACAGTGATCACTGAATGTGTTTTTGTACTCTAAATCAGCCACACAGTGAATATTCAGAGTTCAGATCACAATCATTTTATTTCTTTTGTTAGCTTAGTTAGTCAGGGAGAGCAGGGAAGCATGTCATCAGAGGAAAGGTAAACTTACAAGGAGTGAGTTGGCTGAGATGTGCCAGGATAAAGGGCTGGAGCAAGGAAACCTGACTAAAGCAGACATGATTGCAGCCTTGGTCACAGCTGTTTCAGAGAATAGCAACCAGGAGGATGATCGGACTGGCCATGGAGATGTGCAACACTCAGAGAATGGACAGCTCAACTTTTCTACAGAGGACTTAAAAATCCATTTGGAGTTAAAGAGACCTGAGTTGGAGGCCAAGCGGTTGGAAATATAAACAGTAGAGAAATTGTGATGTCTGCATGCTGAGGATAATGACAAACTGCTACACCTGAAACCTGAGGAGAAGGAGAGGCAGAGGCAGCATGAAAAGGAGATGTTGACTCTTCACCAGTGTCATGGAGGTAATGAGGAAGGGACAGAAGCAACAAAGGTCAGTAAATTTCATTCACAGTTTACAGAGGGGGTAATTTTAATAGCTTCATTCACATGTTTGAGAGGGTGTGTAAATGATATGATGTTGACCAAAGGCTTTGGGTATGGTTCCTGACCCCCCCCCCCTTACTCCATGGTAAGGTTGTAAATGTACTTTCTAAACTGTCTGACAAGGATTTCTTAAATTATAATGCTGTAAAGAATTGTTTGCTAGAATTTTTTAAGCTAACACCTGAAGCTTATAGGAAAAAGGTTTGTGAGCCTAGATGTAAGGCAGATGAAAGTGTGTGTGAATACGTTGCTGAACTAAGCACTTATTTTCATAGGTGGGGGAGAGGATGTCAGGTCAAAACTTTTGAAGGGCTGGCAGACCTTTTGTTGAGGGAACAAGCCCTTAGCACTTTGCCTGAGGACATGAGGATCTGGTTAGCTGATAGACAATTATCTACTTCAGATGAGTTGTGTAAGCAGGGAGACCTATACCTAGCAAGCAGGGCATCACTACACAGGAAAGGGACCCCCAGTACTGATCATGGGTCTAAGAGAACACAAGTTCGGCAGCCCAGACTGCCCCAACAGAATCTGCCAGTAGCAGGGGAAGCCACTAGTCCAGGTACACATCCAGGACCTAGGGTTAAATGTTTTGAATGCAACCAGTGGGGCCATGTGGCATACAGATGTCCATGGAGGCAAGGTGGAGAACAAAAGTTGAGGGAGCCAGTAAATGGGATGGACAAAATGCCAATAGTAGGTTGTCTTGAGACAACAAGGGTACTAAACTACCATCCTGCAGATGTCCTGATAGGGAAGAAGTTTGGTGAGGCAGTACCATGTGCTCATGCAGTAACATGCAGTCAGGCCTGGAGACAAGCATGTGAGTCTGGTAGCCTGGGGAAGACCTAAATAGACTGCACATTTGTAGCCAGGACTGGTGAGGTGTTTATTTCAGGGAGGGAGCTACCCTGCAGCAATGAGACTGAAGGTGAACCAGAGCTGCTTGTTGGTAGTGATGTTTCCTTGGACAGAATGGGTCTATATTATGAAGTCAAATGATAAACAGAGCAAACGCTCTTTTATCGAACTCTAGAAGTCGAAAGCAATGAATGCTGAACACACGGAACAGCAATTTTTATCCCAGGGAAAAAAATTGCTGGGACGTTTTTGGGACTTTGCCATTTCCTCCACTGTGGTGTGATCTCAGAGTTGGTATATTTAGGTAGGGGGTGTGTGGGAGGCACAGTCCCCCACAATGGGGGTAGGTGTGGAGTGGGCAAAGTCCACCAATTTATTTTGTGTTTGGACTTGTTTTGTTTTTTTTTGTTTGTTTTTTTTTTGTTTTGTTTTTTTTTTTTTTTGTGGAGCAGCCATTTTTTTTCCCTGGAAAAAGAAAATCTCTGTTCCATGTGTTCAATATTTACTGCTTTCAGTTATTAGTGTCAATAAAAGAGCACTTGCTCTTTTTATCATTCAGTGTTGTGATATAGACCCAGGCAGAGTGATTGCAAAGGTAGAGTTGAGTAGTAGTACCAAGGCTGACAGTGAGGCACAGCTGTCAGAGGATACCAGACTTCCCGCTGAAGGGATGCTGGGAAGGGTTACAAAGAGAGAGTTGAGAAAGGATCAGCTCTCAGATGCTACATTACAAGGCCTGAGGCAGGTAGCTAGTGAGCCACCTGATTCTCAAGGGAAGGGGGGATTTGTATACTGGGACAAAGGGCTACTGTATAGAGAGTGGACCCCTGAGGGAGGGCTAGAAGGTGAGGGGATACAGCAGATGGTAGTGCCTAGAGCCTACCAACTGGCAATCCTAGCTATAGCTGATTGTATTCCCTTTGCAGGTTATATTGGCATAAATTATACAAAGAGATGTATTATGTAGAAATTCTATTGACCTGTAATTTCCAGAGATGTAACAAGGTACTGCAGGACCTGTGAGCAGTGCCAAAAGGTAGGCAAGGTAGGAGACAAGGTGAGTGTTCTTTTGATGCCTTTGCCTGTCATTGAGGAGCCATTTCAGAGGGTAGCTTTGGATATTTTGGGGCCTCTGAGTACCCCAGGAGCCACAGGGAAAAAGTATATCCTAGTGGTAGTAGATTATGCACAAATATACCCTGAGGTAGTAGCTTTGTCTTCCTCCAATGAAGCAGAAAAGGTGGCAAACGCTTTATTAGAATTTTTTCAGCAGGGTAGGTTTCCCAAATGAACTACTGACTGACAGAGGTGCCAATTTCATGTCAGACCTGCTGGCTTGTCTGTGGAAGTACTGAGAGATGAAGCACATAAAGATCACTCTTTACCATCCCCAGACTAATGGTCTTGTTGAGAGATTAAACTCTACACTCGAGTCCATGATACAGGCATTTGCAGACCAAGCTTAAGAGGGATTGGGACAAATATTTGCCCCATCTGTTGTTTGCTTACAGATAGGTTCCCCAGGAACCCAGGAATCCATAGGTTTTCCACCCTTTGAGTTGCTGTATGCGCATAGGGTGAGAGGGCCTCTAAACTTAATTAAAGCTGAGTGGGAAGATGAGTATGAATCTCACCAGGAGTCTGTTGTGTCATATGTCCTATACCTCAGGACAAGGCTCAGGGAACTCATGGGCTTGCCCAGGAAAACCTGGCAGAAGCCCAACAGCAGAAAAAGGTTTGGTATGCAGGAATGCTTGAGCTAGAGAGTATGCTGTAGGACAGCAGGTAATGGATCTCATTCCTGTCAGACATAACAAGCTGCAAGCAGCCTGGGAGGGACCCTACATGGTGGTAAGGAAGGCCAGTGATGTTATCTACATGGTGGAACTGCTAGGCAAGAGGCAGGAGTACAAACTGTGCCAAATTAACATGATGAAACCTTACCATGATAGGGATGCCCTTGTGCTGAGTATTTGCAGTGGATTGCAGGAGGGGTCTGAGGGAAATCTGGTGGCTGATCTCCTCAGTGAGGCTCAGACTGACATCTCAGTGGAAGGGATATCAATGTCCCATCAGCTATCTCCTACCTAGGTTCAAGAAATCTGAGCAGTGTTACAGGAGTTTCATTGGGAAACCAGGGTGCACCCCCTTGGTGCAGCAACAGATGGATACAGGACCTGAAAGGCCTATTAAGCAGGCCCCTTATGGGGTTCCTGAGAGAGTCAAACACTCTGAGGTAGGATATACAGGACATGTTGGAGCTAGGGGTAATTCAAGAGTCCAACAGTCCCTGGGCCTCCCCAGTGGTGCTGGTGCCAAAGAAGGATGGCTGCACCAGGTTCTGTGTGGACTACAGGAAATTAAATAGTCACACAGAGTCAGATGCTTACCCCATGCCTAGGACAGATGAAGCCTGAGAGCACTGGGTGGGGCTAAGTAACTTACCACCATTGATCCTACCAAGGGTTACTGGCAGGTGCCCTTGACTCCCAGTTCTAGAGAGAGGTCAGCCTTTGTGACTCCTTTTGGCTTATATGAGTTCACAAAGATGCCGTTTGAGATGAAAAATTCCCCAGTGACTTTCAAGAGGCTGGTAGATCATATCCTAGCAGGAGCAGGAGGGTTTGCCCTTGCTTACCTATGTGATATTGCCATCTACAGCCATTCCTGGCAAGAGCACCTTCAGCATGTCAGGGAGGTGCTGGGCAGACTACAGAGGGCAGGATTGACTATTAAGCCTAGCGAATGTCAGGTGGGTATGGCAAAGGTCTCCTATCTGGGACATATAGTGAGGAGTGGTAAGATCAGGCCAGAACCTAAAAAACAGTTGAGGGCATTCTTAAGGACAGCAGGGTATGACAGAAATGTCCTCCCCAGTTACACTACCATAGCTGTTCCCCTCACAGACCTGACAATGAAAAACAGGCAGATAAGGTAGTGTGGACCCCAACATGTGAGCAGGCATTCCAGAAGCTTAAAGAAGCTTTGGGAAGACCCCCTGTGTTAGCCAGTCAAGATTACAGGAAATAATTTATTGTGCAGGTGGATGCTTTAAACCATTGGGTGGGGGTTGTATTTAGCCAGATTTCTCCAGAGGGAGAAGAGCACCCATTAGTTTATCTCAGTTGTAAGCTCCAACCCAGGGAGGAATGCTATGAAACTGTAGAAAAAGAATGTGTAGCCATAGTGTGGGCACTACAGAAACTTCAGCCTTATCTGTATAGAATGAAATTCATTGTAGTTATAGATCACAATCTCCTAACATGGTTTCATTGAGCCAGCCAACAAAATGTGAAGTTACTAAGGTGGAGCCTAGTGCTGCAAGCATATGATATGTCGGTGCAGCACCACAGTGGGATTAGTAATGCCAATGCAGATAGGCTCTCAAGATGGGGAATGGAGTAAGGTATACCCAGATAGACTCAACCCTCTAAAGCAATGTTTTTCAAGGGTCACTTGAAAAACTAGCTTGAGTTCACAGGGGGGGGGGGGGATTGTGAAGGCTGCCAGCCTAGCTAGATTGAATTTTGTAAATAATTCTTTGTCGTTGTAAGTATTAATATGATCCACAAGCCTGTTTGACAAATGTAAGAAAACTGTGAATGTGCTGAGCTTCAAAAATGTAACCACAGTGCATCCTTCTGAAAAAAACCTACCTTATAGTCTGGGCAGGAGGGGGCATAGCTGGAGAACCTGTGCCAGACTTCCCAAGGAGTGTCTGTGTGTTTGTATATAATTCATATCTCAAAGTGTGTGTGTGTGTGTCAGCTTGGACAGGGACACATAGCACTGGTTGGACAGAGAGGGTGCTGGAGGTTTTGGCTTGACCACTCAGCTGAGATCTGTACTATATAGGTGTGCCAGTGGAGAGTCTTATTGGAGATCTAGAGAGAAAGAGAGAAACCATCCCCAGACTGACTGTGATCTCTGTGTGCTCTTAAGGGAAATTGTACATTACTGTGTGTGTACTTCTTATCCTCCCAATGTGGATACCCCTCACTGGTGCTAATGGTGAGAATTAAGGCTCCTTAATTACTGGGCAAGTGCACAGGCATCACAGGAACTATCAACCAAAGTGTTAACTCCCTTACACCAGTGTCTCATTGGATGGATTTGCTGCCTGTGATTTGGTTATGTTTTGTTTACTTACATGAACTATACTGTTTTGTTGAATTCAATCTGAGACAATTGGTCACTAATAACATAGTCTTAACCATGTTTGAACACTTGTGAATTAGTGGAAGATCTAGTGACAACGCCTAGTTTTCAGTTGTCTATATTCATAGATAACCATAGTTTAAGAGTGCTGGATGAAAGATTTGAGGAAGAAAATATCAGATAGGAGAGGGTCCAATAGTGAGACAGACGTGCAGCATGTGATGCGCAGTCAGTCATCTATCGACCATATAAGATATAATGTCATAATCAGATCTACAAGTCTGTCAGTAACATCTGCAAGGGGAGTAGAATCAAAGGAATTTCTCAAGCCGAGATATGCACTCAACATTGCATTGGTGGTGTTACAAAGAAATTAATGAGATTACAAAGGCAGGACCTGCATTTGACAAAGCCAAACTGACAGGTGTTCAGGATAAGAGGTTTTCACTCCCCAAATTAATGAGCTGTTAGACAATATATTTCACAGGTTTATATATGAAGTTAGTGATATTATTGGGTCTATAGCTACCAACATCTGTTAGGCCATCATACTATAAAAACATTAAAATTTCTGTTTTTCAAGATTTTGTAAGGTAGCTAGTAGACAGGCTTAGATTAGAGACATAAAGTAAAAGTTTAGATAGACCATATTAGAACCGATAACTAGGTGACTGCCTAAGTTAGAAGTGTCCAAGGATGATGTGCTCTTAGCTGTTGGGATGGCTGACAGGACTTGCTCCATTGCAATTACAAGAAGTGGCAATGTGGGATATCTATAACTGTGGGTAGAATAAAATTACCACTAAATATGTCAACTAGGATATTTATTTTATTGGTGTCAGAGTGGGCAATACTGTTCTGGACCAGCTCCAAACCCTGCTAGTTTTTTTTGTTTTGTTTCATTGGCCATTTTAAATTTGTATTCCAGTTGGAGCTTTCTAATGCTACCTTAAGCTCTTTACCAGTTTGCTTAAGTGTGCTCTTAATGTATCTCTTCCTCTTGTAAGCATTAGTTCACTTCTTTGTCTTGTCTTGTTGTTTATTTCAAGAATATCCCACCATAGGTTTTATTTTTGTATAATTTTTTGTTAAATATGGTGCAGATAAAGACTGGCGTTTGACTGGAACTATGTAAGTGGCTGTAGAAATCACAGCCATAAGTGACCACTTTAGTAGTATGGTCTACTGAAAGAGGAGTGTATCAACATTTATGCCATCAAATAACTGATGACATGTTGTAATGAGAAGTCCCTAAAATGCATGGTAAGTGCCAAAAGATTTAAATGAAACTATCACTGTTTTATGGTCTGGGATGGCCATGGCGGTGCAGTGGTTAGCATTGTCGCCTCACAGCAAGATGGTTCGATCCTTGGCTGGGGTGCCTTCTGTGCGGAGTCTGCATGTTCTCCCTGTGGCCGTGTGGGTTTCCTCTGGGTGCTCCGGTTTCCTCCCACATCCCAAAGACATGCTGTAGGTGGATTAGACACTCCAAATTGGCCCTAGGTGTGAGTGTGTGTGTGCCTTCACTGGAAGGTTGGGCGCCAGGCTGGCAACTTGACACCATAAAACTCCACTGCCAATCATGAGCGGACAGGTGATCCACTGTGGCAACCCCTAACTGGGAAAAGCCGAAAGAAGAACTGTTTTATGGTCTGATTTAATGAGAGAAGATTATTCACATGGAGATGTGCAGGATGTGGCCATATTTGTCAGGGCAAAATCAAAGATATTTGAACAACTAGTAGGATGACTAAATATTTGTAAAAGGAAGTTAACTTTTATAAGTTCAAGGAAGTACTGGGCATGCTCATCACTGGCCACCTAGGTTTGGCACTTTGTCTGATTGTTGAAGTTTACAAACAGAAAGGTATTGTGTTTAATCTGGATTTCAGCTGACGTGCTAAGATTGCTATCACAACCTCAAAGGGACATAAAAGGTCTTACATTTCTAGCTTGCTAAAAAGTGGTAATTTGACATGTAGGAGTTCAAATTTAGTGTCCAGTGGAATAAGATGATGATATTATAAAATGCTAATACCTCTTATAATTACCAGTATGTCAGAAGATGAGAGGCCATAAATCCAAGAATAGAGTGAGTATGTATATTGTTTGAAACCATTTTTCTGGAACTACACATATATGAAGGTGTTCAAGTTGCAGAGGGCCTCGGATTTGACCATATTTTTGTTCAGAGTCCCGGAACGGATTATAGACAATTTGTGTGTGTTCCAAATTTGAGTGTTCAGCAGATGGACTTTTCCTATGAAAAGACACCAGTGGGGCAGCAATCTTTTTTCCAGAATATGAAAGCCAAGATATGAGCAATACAGTCCATCATTCATAAAGCAGTAATGTTTGCAAGTCATCTCATCCAAAGCTGACACAAATTGGATTCCCCTAAAATGATACCAGCTACATGGTCAGTTATAAAGGCCAATTCCTTGAATCTTGCCATCATTCTGGGGTGATGGTAAAATACCACTCAAGGCTAGTATCTTTATGCCTCAGACATCGCATTGCAGGCTGAGTCATATTCCTCACATGCCCATCTGGATAGAAAACTTAAGGTACTTTTGACCCAAATGGGCCATTATTGTGCCCATAATTCCAAGGATGCAGAGCTCTAACAGCTGTTGTTAAATTCTTGATTCTGGCTGTGGGAAGACAACTAACAGTCACACTATTCATATTTAGCCTGGAAAGGGTGGAGTTCCCATGGCTGAAAAGAGAGTCACCTGTTAATATAACCTCAGTGGGCCTTAAGGGCTTGCAATCTGTACCCTTGAGAGCTGTAGAACAGAGTGTGTGCTGTCATTTTAAGAAGCATTTCCAAGTGTAGGCACATGCATATAAATAGTGAGCACATGCAGGCAGTGGTGCCATTTTGAGAGAACTGCCAGAGTGTTAACATGTATGAGTGTAGTAGTCAGTATGTTTATAAGTTTATTTAAGTTTGTTACTAAGCCTCAATCCTGATGCTTTTATGTGCAATAAAGCTGCTTGAACTGAACCCACAGCTGTTCCAGCTTCACTGATACTATTTTCTCAGAGTATGGTGATGTTTTCAACAACAAGCTAGGCAAACTACCAGCTGTGTACTCCATGAAAGTACACCCAGAGGTCAGTCCAGTGGTCAGACCAATGAGAATAGTTCCAATAGCTATGCAGGATAAAGTCAAGGTCCAGTTAGATAAGATGGTGCAGCAAGGTGTGATTTGTCCAGTCACAGAACCAACTGAGTGGGTGTCTTCCATGATAGTTGCTCATAAGAAAGGCTCAGATGAAATCATAATATGCATTCAACCAAGAGACTTGAATAGGGCATTAAAAAGATCTCATTATCCTATGCATACAGTCAATGAGGTTCTGCCCTCATGTCAAGTGCTACTGTTTTTCTGTCCTGGATGCAAAGAGTTCATTTTGACAAGTAATCTTCATTACTGATGACATTCAGCACACCATTTGATAGATACAGATTCCTCAGGATGCCTTTTGGAATAAATTCTGCCAGTGAAGTCTTTCAGCATGCAATGGAACACATGTTTTGGGGATATCTGTGTGCTATAATAGAGGATGATTTACTGGGTGGAGGTAATAGAGAAGCAGAGCATGATAGAAACCTCAGGAAAGTTCTGGACAGAGTGCATGAAATGAACCTGAAGCTCAATTCTCTGAAATGTAAATTCAGGATACCAGAAGTTACTTATGTAGATCATGTATTTCCATGTACAGGATTATGACCAGACCCTTCCAAATAAGCAGCCATTTTTGAAATGCCAGCACCAGATAATGTCGAAGCCCTACAGCATTTCATTGGTATGGTTAACTATTTGGACAAATTTATCCCTGACTTTAGTGAGTTATCAGCACCTTTAAGAGAGCGGACATGCAAAATTGTTATGTGGTCATGGTTAAACAGAGAGCATTTGATAACCTCAAACAGCAAATTGCCAACCCACATACATTGAGATACGATGATGTCCACAAACCAGTAGTTCTTTCCTATGATGTTTCAAAGTTCGGTCTTGGTGCAGTTATTTTTCAAGAGGACAGCCAGTTGCCTATGCATCTAGAACTCTTACTCAAACTGAAATGCAGTATGCTCAAATTGCGAAGGAACTTTTGGCAATTGTGTTGGCATGTTCGAAGTGCCATGATTATATTTATGGCCGAGCTACTCAAATCGAAACTGATCATCATCCTCTAGTCACTATTTTAAAGAAGCCTATGCAAACAGCTCCAGCAAAACTATAAAGAATGATGCACAGATTACAAAAATACAACTTCAAAGTGGTCTATACCAAAGGCAGCAGACTTCTTTATCTGGCTGATACCTTTTAAAGATCACCCAGAAATACCACAGAGCAGCTTGATGCAGAGAATTTTGACTTTGATGTCATGGCAGTGTGTAATTTTTCTACTATGAGACTTGATGAGCTGAGAGATCATACAAAGACTGATCCAATTTTGCAGAAGCTCAACCACTTCATCAATGTTGTATGGTCATCAAAGCAATCTTGTGTACCGCCAGAAGTCCAACCTTTTTTTCCATACAAAGATCAGATGCTGGTAGAAGATGGTATCATTTTCAAAGGTCCTAAAGTTATTGTTCCTACTTCCTTACAACATGAATACATTCAGATTATGCATTGTGGCCACCTATGTTCCGAAGCTACCAAAACAAGGGCAAGAGGACTAGTATTTTGCCCTTCTCTGTCAAAAGACATTGATAAAGTGCTTTCATCTTGTGCAGTATGCAATAGTACTAAACAGCATTTGGAAAAAGAACCACTTCAGCTAAGCCAGATTCCTGGACTACCTTGGACAACAGTAGCCACTGACATATTTTACTGGAACAATCAGCATTACTTAGTGTTGGTAAACTCTTATTCAGACTGGTTTGAGATCGATTTGCTACCTAACCTAATGTACAGTGCTGTTCTTACTAAGCTGAAACATAATTTCTCAGTCCATGGTAGTCCACACAAAGTTATTTCTGACAATGGTACCCAGTTTACCAGTCAATTCTTTCAGAAATTTGCAGAGTGGGACTTTATCCATATTATTAGCAGTCCAGAACAACCACAGGTAACGTGCAGTACAGAGTGCAAAGCAATTACTAGAGAGGTCAAAGCATGATAATACCAATATCTTCATGAATTTACTTAATCTCAGAAATATACCCTGTGACAACCTACTAGGCTCACCTGCTCAAAGACTTCTATCTAGGCAAACCAGAACAACCTTGCTTATCAGTTCTAGTCTAGAGCAATCAAAGCCCTACTCTTTAAGAAACATTCCTTTCAGAAGTCCAGCAATGATAAATTGAGCAGATTTCTTTATCCTTTGAAAGAAAGAGAGACAGTGAGGATGCAAACATTAAAAGGCTTTGATGGAATTGGTCAAGTGAGAGGAATATGTGCCGAGCCAAGATCCTACTTAATGGAATCTGAGGGTATAGAATACAGGAGAAACTGCAGGCATCTTCTTCTGGTGTCTGAATTAGTATCACAGCATCATACCTATGATACAGACTCTAGATCTCAGAGCAACCCAGACAATGTCCATACTAAAAAACATGTCTCAGTACCTATTCCCTTTCCTGATGATGTCCCAGATGTCCCCAAAGGTGAATGTTCATTGAAGACGGTCCTCATTGCTAGATCCAATTCTGATTTTTATGTTACACAATCAGGTCATATTTCTAGACCTAATATAAAATACACAGCAACCTGGACATGATTGTTTTATATGTGTTTAATTTTGTATGATTGCATGTCAAAGAATTAGTTCTGTATCAACTGCATGTCAAAGGATCATTTCTGTGTAATTGCATGTCATTGTATACTGTTATTTGGTGTAGGATCTATTTCTCAAAGAGGGAGGATGTAGAACAGAGCATGTGTTGTAATTTTAAGAAGCATTTCCAAGTGTAGGCATGTGCATATAAATAGTGTTCACATGCACACAGCAGTGCCATTTTGAGAGAACAGCCAGAGTGGTAACATGTATGTGTAGTAGTTAGTCTGTTTATAAGTAGTTACAAAGCCTCATCCCTTATGTGTTTGTGTGTAATAAAGTTGCTTGAACCAAACTCACAACTGTTTGTCTGTTTTATCCTAACCGGATGAGTGACAAGACCCTTACAGGTACATTTATTGTCGATGGGCTTGCTTAGCAAAGGTGCATATATTGCTTTGTGAACTAAAGTCTGAGGTTTCTTAGTCTTTTGTCTGGGAAGTTGAGGCCCATGAATACATAGCCATTCAACTATTAATCCAGTCTTGTGGTACGTCTGAAAAGGTAGCTTGTGCTACTTAACTTGTTCAACTACTGATAACCTTCCAATTTCTCTTCCATCTCCTTTGATGTGGAAGAGTCCTCCATATTCACAGCTGACATGAATTTAGTCCCTATTACTTCTGTAGTGTTTGGAAACAACATTTTCTCTAGCATTTGTAAAAGTTAAGATGCTCAAGAATTAAAAACTTTTCAAGACAGCTGGAAAAGACAATTTATATTTTAAAATGCATCTCTTATACTCTGTAACTCCATGCAGAAATTGTAGCTTCTACCAAAAAGTCACTTCTGAAAAATTATGATTAACATACTTCACACCCTGGTACTATAATTTTTTTTTTCCACTTGGGATAGCTGCCCAAGTATTTGTTCCTTCATATATGGGGACACACACTGATCTAAAACCATCCTGCCATACAACCTATCTGGAAATTATCCTGGCAATTTGATAATCTTCTCAGTTTCCAACAATGATTTCATAAACCCTGGCAATGCTTTTGCAATGCTTTTGAGAAAATATATCAAATCCAAAAGCTCTTCTTTCTGTACTCCAATCATTCTCAGATTCTTCCTGCATGCCTTAGCCTACATTCTGACCAACACTTGCTGAACATATTCGACTTGACTGACCAGATTAACAGTAGTAGTAGTAGTGCAACTGGTAGTATACTCACCTTTGGTGCATAAGACTGTGGTTCTATTCCCACAACAGGGAGACGGCTTGCTGACACTGCAGGGCAGCATGAAGGAGGTACTGCACTTTTGAGTGCATCATCCAGTGAATGAGATGTTAAACCGAGGCCCCATTTGCCTGAGCATGTGGTAGCTCCAGTGGATGCACCGATTGAAGAGTAGGGAACATTTCCAAATTCCCTGGACAAATTTCTCCTAGTAGTATGAATATCACCTTGGTCTCTCCTGACAAGAGGCTACTAGCATAGGGGTCTGACCTGGTCAACAAAGAAAAAATAAAAGATTATTGTCTTATTTTGTACTTCAACCACTTGCTGCTAATTAGTTGGCACGGTGAGTTGCTCTTCCCACAAAATGTTAGTATAGTTAAATTCTAATAGTTCCAGTCTGCTAATATAGTCACCTAGAGGCCAGTATATGCCAGTTTATTTCACCTTTTCTAAACTACTATCCTTTCTCCCTTTCTAAGACATGGATGTAATGTCTGACCAGATTCTCAATTGCTATCCAAGCAAGTTTCTTCTTCCATGCCCATTAAACTGACTTCCGCTTACATCTTTTCACCACTTTGTAACTTCCACTGCTTCAGTCATAATCCTTTGTATCAAGTATTGGAATTATCCATTAAAATGCCATTTTAATTGATATCTTGACATGGAGAAGACTAGGAGACCTGCAAACTTGTCAAACATAAAGATACTTCAAAAGTTCCATGATCCTGATCTTTAAGTGCAAACCACCAGAAAAGCACGACAGCGATTGTGAATGATTGTGAATTACAGTGTCAAACACTGATGGGTGGATCATGAGCTTGACTCCACAAGTTTAGTTTTGCTGTGTTAGAGTAAAGGCCAATAGTACAGAAGTCAGTTTGAGGTTGGGGAGGGTGTTAAGAGTAACTTCCAGCAGAACAAAAGTCAGTCTGAGGTTGGGGAGGGTGTTAAGAGTAACTTCCAGCAGAACAAAAGTCAGTCTGAGGTTGGAGGAGGGAGGTTAACAGTCACTATAGCTCATTTAGTCTGATGTGGAAAGAACTTACCGCTCTTCTGTCTACCTCTATTCACATCACCATTTTAGATGCTGGGATTTTGTTAACCAAGATGATGGATTTTATTCCTGTTTTTTTCCTGCTTATACTCCATGACATATTGTTTTTTATCTATTATTCCCATCTCTTTATTGGGGCTGTAAAGCACACTACTGTAGTACTAAGTCATAATTTCTTCTTTGCAGTACACAGAACTGATACCCTCATACTCAGACACATATACCACTACCTAACAGGAATTATATCTAACTGTTTGTACTGCAGCAGGACTTGATATTGTTTTAAAAGTAAATTAGATAGTTGCCATTACTTGTAATAGTTTTCATTTGCCATGCTTTCTGAAAAACAATGTATTTCATACTATAACTATTCATGAAATATACCATTGATTGATGTTTTGCAATGCTAGCAGGAGATATTCTACTTTGGTGCTAACATGCTCACTCAGTACCAAAGAATGTCACATATTGCATTTGAAGAAAGGTACCTAACAGGTATTCTATGTAATGCCTATCTTCTTTGCTTTTCTCACACTTTCAGAGATAGTAGATTCTTATAATGGATACATTAGACTGGATTTCGGTCATCCTGCTTTTTTCTATGGATCTTTGGTCTCCCTCAACAAGTTATAGGTAGTAACTTGAATTTTAGTAAGTCTTATACTAGCATCAGAAGTATTGCCTTACAGACATGTAACCCATTGCTATATTCTAGTGATTTCTTTCTCATGGCCAGCTATACTGTTCTTTGCTCCAGGCTTATTGTTTCACTCATGTTCCACTGCTAACATGTAAGGCAAGCACACCCAGAGGGAATCTTATGACTATTCCCTGCACTGTCAGACAGTGAGCAGTAGCCCTCATCTTGGCCACTAACTAGCTTCAGTTTACAGCAAGCTGCTATAACATCACAGCAAGTCTCCCTCAAGTCACTAAATAGTCTATGTGATGACAAAGGCCTTGTGCTACTCAATAGATTTGACTGGTTAACCAAACCATAGTGTTGAAGTTGTCTGGATATTACTTTGGTCTCACATAGAACTTTTTTTTTTGGAAACTACATAACATATATGTATTATTATAGCAACTCACCATACTTTTCTTGTAGATATTTGCCACAGCCATGTTTTCCTTATCAACAATAGCTACTGTAGCTTCCAGCATTGCTCCTAATCTCAACTGTATAAGCCCTTTTACAATTGTTCATATTCTTATTGTAATGTTTTAGATGGGGCTCTTATCCTTAGCCATCCATTGAGAATAGATACTGCATAGATGGGAATCTTATTAAGCAAACTATAAATACATTCATATAAAAAAATGAGGTTTACACTTGGCTTAGATATGTTTGCCTTTCTTAGGGTTAATTGTCATGCTTTTAAAAATGATTGCCAGAAACATCTGTCTTAATATCTAAAAGAAAAAAAGGAAATCTGGTGTTTTTGTTTCTCCTTTCTCTAGTCAGTGCAGTTTTTCTGATAAAGATATATATATATATATATATATATATATATATATATATATATATATATATATATATATACGTATCATAGATGTTCATATCTTTTTTCTACCATATCATTGTGCAAGCTGTAATATAATTTTAGAATAACCATAGATTATGGCATATGGTCCGGGACTGGTCTTGGAGTCTTCTGCAACAGAAGTGTTTTTTCTGCTACATTAGTATTATGTAATAATATAAAAAAAAACTAGATTTGTTAAGAAATAAAAAAAATTGTAAAAGAAATACCTGCTTTTGAACATAGCAGGCTTGGTGTTCTAAATCTAACTTCAGAACTATGGTTGTCTCCTCATAAAAACGAGTTATCCAGTCACTTTTGAATGAGAAAACACTGCAGAGAAGCTGAAAGATTCTGAAATATGAATGATTTTGAAGTAGTGTTGCAAAAGCAAATATAGAAGCTGTATATATTTACAAATCATAGTGTTGTGAAAATTAGTTCTTTTATGTAAAATCTTAGTTTTACTGTATTTTACCTTTTTCACAAAACAATAAAAATAAAACTGTATTATTCTGTAACATTTTAAACTTCAGATGATAAGAATGTTTTGACTAACAATTGTCATTTGCGAACATGAATTTTTCTACACAAATGACTCTTTGTGGCAAGAACACTTTGATGGTTTTTCAGGTGTTTGCTTAGTAATCTTTTGTAGATCAATATGTAATGTCAGACATAGTCTTCATCAAAGTATCCTCCTTCATCTCTCTCTTTCTGTCTTGTCTTTTTCCTTTTTTTTTCTTTGTTATACAAATATGGATGTCTACCAAGAATAGATTCAGATGAGTGTTAAAAAAAAAAGCGTTCTGAATAAAATAGAATCTGACACCGGAAAGCAGTAAAAGGACAAATCCAATCGTGCAAGCCATTTACTTTTTTATTATCTGTAATATTTGCATACTGAGGTGCTCAATTACACCACAATTGAGCAGAGGCCCTGTGTCATCCACTGTAATGAGTTGCCTGATTATCTGTCTTTGAATGATTAATGAAATGAATATGTAGCCTTCAAACTGAATCTAGGTTGGTTAACTTGCTATTTGGGTTCAATTGTATAGTATTTTTTCAGATTGCATGAGAGTAGGAAAAATGAATGACTTTTCAATCAAACTGAAACAATGGGCCAACTGTTCATTCGTAGTTTCATAAGCAGTATTTTGTACTTCTTTTTTAACTTAGATTGCTTTCATTATCAAACTTCTAAGTCAAATCAGTTATATGGCATTAATTCATAGCATGTATATTGGGGGATTGTTTTTCAGTAGCAAATAAATGTTTTATATGCAACCCACTGTTAGAAGAAAGGATATCCAGCTGCAAGACAAGCTAACAAAGTATTATCTTCTATAGACATGTAATATCGCTTTTCTATAAAATTATATGTCCTGCTTTCCAGTCAGAGATACAGTTCAAAATTGCCATATGCATGAGGTGCACGGTGTTCCACTCTAATGTGTTGTTGCATGTGACAGGCAAATTGTATGCATAGCGACATTTCATTTTAGAATTATACATTTGTAAAATAAATATCTGTTTTGTAATGTTGTCTTTTAATTACAGCTATTCTAGATGGTCTACTGTACAAACGTTAAATAATTTCTAAAATTATATAAAGTAAGCCAAAAAATCTGTTACATAACAGGGTTAACTTCATCGGTAAAATACTAATTGAAAATGCAGCTTACTTACTTGTCTAAGCAACTATTAGAATGATTTATTAGGTTAGTTGCCATTGTGGGCTATTTTAAGCCTTTCCAATTTCTCTTCCACATGTGAGACTCAAACCCTGAACCTTATGTCTGTAAAGTAAACACATTTGCCATTATACTAACCAACCATTTTTATAAATATGTTCATTTACCTGTACTATACATTTGTTCACATAATTCACTTACTTATTCCCAATTACCTGTCTGAGTTGCATGTGACAACCGTTTACTTTCTTTTAAATTACTCTGATCTGATGAACTCTCTAACCAAGATTCTTCCGTACCCATGAGAAGCTAAATTGTGCAGGTCTAATTACTGTTCTAAAACAAGTCACAGGATAATCAGTTCAGTACCTGAATGCACTTTAACACCAATTACTTTTCATGCCTTTTTCACGTCATTGCCTGAAAATGTTCTTGTTTACTTTTTGTAATTTGCAGAACTGCGGTTTTTGAAATCCTCTCATTTTAGCACTGCTGACATGCATATAATGGGAGCGCAATACAAAATACAAATGTATGTTGTTCTTACTATGAATGTATCTTCTAAGATCTGCTCTGCAGTGAGATAAATCAGGAACCGTGCATGTATTTTAGACAATATCCTCAATAAAGTGCTTATTACAAACCCAAGTGTATGTTTTGGTGCACCAACTGAACTTGGATATCCAATAGGTCAGACCTGAAAGGTATTGCCAGTGTGATTCTGTATCTTAGCATTCTGTTATTATTACAGGCATCTTTTGTCAGTAACTGCATGAGGTTTAGCATCTGCTTTGATCATGGACATCCAGTCTTTGGCATTGATACTTTGGTAAAGTTATGTGCCAAAAACCATAATGCAGTTTAGTAGATGGGTACAAAGAATTAAAGGTTTGAAGAATATCGCCTTCATTTTTGCTTTACTATGTGAAGCTCCCAGGTAAAACTGATTTTCACAAAAAGTCATGTTTAATTCCAAAAAACTCTTACCAGCTGAAATTTGTTATAGGATTAACTACAATTTTAAATGTGTAGTAGATAATGTCAATAAAATAAATGTCAAGTATCAATACATCATTTGATCTAGACATCTTATGGCATGGCTCCATCCAAAACAAATCTGTTGATTACACGACAAGGGAAGTAGTCACTGAACTGAACAAGGATAATTTATCCCAAATCCCTTCTTTCATTGGTTTCACAGTATTGCTTTTCAGACAAAAACTTAAAAATGTGCTATGGAATACATATACAAACACAGTACAATATGTAAATTAGTGGTTAAGTTTAATTTATGTGTATATTTATTTATTCATTTCATTCATCCTATTTAGAGTCAATAGGCAGAAGAAGCCTTTAACAGGATGGACTGGGAAACTAATTCTAGATAAAGGTAATCAGTCTTTTATATCAGTCAAACAAACAGCCTTACACACACATGCACATGCACACACACATGCACACACACGCGTGCCAGCATACACACACACACACACACACACACACACACACACACACACACACACACACACTCTGTTACTTTTCTTATTAACATTTGGCTAGATATGGCAAGAAACTGAAGACCCTACTGAAACTCCAAGTGGAAACATGGAAGACATGCAGACTCCATACAGAAAGTATCCTAACTAGGATCCAAGCCATAAATCCAAAACACATGAGGCAGCACTGATAACAGCTGTATCACTTTGTTGCCTAAATTACTTTTAGCTTTTGTAAACATTGTGTATGATGTGTACCATTTTGTTCATATCAAAACGGAAATCTAGTGCATGTGAAGATAGCAGGGTTATGTTTTGCTACAGGGAATGTATTGGAAGGGGCTATTTTTTTCTGTCTTCAAGGATAGGGTTAAACTATTAAACAGATGTTCTTTAAGACTGGTTGTAAAGAGTAAATGTCCAGGCTTTATTTTCTTTGAACTATTTAATATTTGCTTGTTACTAAAATGCATCTGTTCCAGATACTTTTCTATCAAAATATTTATCAACTTTGAGAATATTCTTAGTGTAGTAATATTGCAGTCAATGTTTACTAGTTACATGAGCTCATTAGCAAAATTCTGCAAAGAACAAATGAAGGCAGATCAAAACCATTAAGAAATGGTCACTGTAACAGTAAAACCATTGAGAAATGAATGCAAGTGTCAAAAACACAGTAATTGTAGAGAAATCATTCAAAGTACTTGGTACTGGAACTTTATCAAGGTTACTGATTAATATACAAGGTACTGGAACTTTATCAGGGTCACTGATTAATATACAAGGCTCAAACAAAAGCAAACATTGGGCTGCCTTTATAACTATCCTTTTGGCTTCCTGAACACCAACATTGTTTAATATCTATTTGAGGGATTATTTCTTCTTTTCAATACAGGAAGTTTCAGCTGCAAAAAGTAAACACAGTATAAAGTAAGAATACTGTTCCAGTCTCATTGGTTTGTAAAACGCATTTTTATTTAACATACATTGTCTAAAATAGTTGCACTATAACTGACATTTTAGTTCATTGTATCTACAAGTACTAATATAAAATGCAATGAAAGCAAAAAAAAAAATAATACTTTTCTTAACAGTGCTTCCCTTGCCTGTGTTTCTGCAGAACTTAAAGGAAGTTGATATTATGAGAATAAAAAAATATTTTCTTTAATACAAAGAGCAAATATATCCTATTGTTGATTGACTAGCAATGTAAGAATGGGAAAATAGGCCTTTTTCACAAGACTTTGAAAGATTTGTGTTTCAATCACTTTTTCTTCACACAGATATACAAAGTCTTGATTTTTCACAAGCATATCTGAAACGGTGCTATATTACCCAGTAATGGTGGTACGTTCATAAATAATTACTGGGCTTACTGCCTTTGTGGGCCATTTTAAGCCTAGCCAATTACCCCATAAGAGACTCAAACCCTGCACCTTTTATCTCTAAGGTAAACACCTTAATCATTATGCCAACCTCCCACTAAAATATGTTTCTTAAATCAATGAAACTCTTATCAGAGGTCAGGATCAAAACCTGTATCTTGCACATATGAGTAGAACATCTTCACCATAGCAGCTCACATCCCCCTCTCCCAGTTGACTGTAGTGGGAACAGAATCCCTTACCTAGCTAAGGTACATCAACACAGGACTTAATGCATGCACCACTGCTCAAGTCAAGGTAATATAAGTATTAAACAGGAGCAGTGAACAAAGAAATATAATCAGTACCATTTCATCATGTAGCCCTCACCCATACACTCATATTTTCTGCAATCTTCATGTACGCATATCCATAATTTGCAGCAATGTCACAGCTCTCATTCACATGCCTATACCCAGATTTCACAGTGTTTCAACCTCCTTCTCTGAAATAATTCATGAACTTGAAACAAATCACACTATAAAACCATTGATGTTTCTGATAAAGGTAAGTGTATTACCTTAATTAATAGTCTGTTTTCTTTCTTCATCCTTCCTCTGATCGACCCAACCATACTCCATATCATGGGGTACTGGTATTTTATAATTACATTACTCTGTCTGTCAGCACTTGCTTATGACATCTTTGTGTCTGCTACATCACACAGGAGAGTGACTGCAGGCTTTGTTTCATTCTATAGTTATCAGCTGGAAATAATACATAGCTTTTGTAATGATTAACACTGTAATGGAATGGTGTGATAAATCACTAACTGGGGTGCCAAAATGGCTAGCACTTCCTTATTTAGATAAGGGAAATCACATGTAAAGCACAGCAGTAAATTGTATTTTGTTGAATAGAGAGTTGTCACTGGCTCAGTCAACAAGTTAAGTATGACAACCATTATTAATTGCACTACCATTTAAAAAGCCCTTTATAAGAGATGAAAGGCTGTTTACATCTACAGCTGAAGTGTGATAGCTCTATACAATCAGTTCTACAAAATGCACGATCTATGGTAAAGTAATGTATGGCACTTAACGAGCAGGTGAATTAAGTAGCAGTTAGAAATAATTCTGGGATATTTAGGCAGTAGTAAAAACTGAAATGCTGCCTCTACATTCACATTCACAAACACACACACAAACACATACACACACACGGCTAGTGAACGGTAAAATAAAACATTACAGTTTGATGTCTACTGCGGTGGTGGTGCTGCGGTAGTGTTGTCCCCTCACAGTTATACGTTGCCTGTTCGATCCTCAGTTAGAGCGCCTTCTGTGTGGCGACATGCGTGAACGGGCATTCCTTCATTGAAGGTTGTGCATTAGGCCTGGCAAGCCAGCACATAAAACTCTATTGCCAATCATTAGCAGACCGGAGTTCCGCTGTGGCGACCCCTAACCGAGAAGAAGCCGAAAGACACAAACAAACAGTTTGATCTCTACAAATAATGATGCAAAATGTTAGGAACACCACAAGTAAATATAATTTTGATTCTTGCAACAGACCATCCAGACTTAATGATTAAGCAGGTAGGACAGCTACAATTGGCATGGTATCAATTAAGACTATAATAAAAAGTTGATGTGATAATTTAATTCAACCAATATGCTTTAACAATATGGCCTGCTGAATCAGAAGTAGAAGACCTTCTTGGCACATTAAGAAGAGCCAATGGCCTATAGAAACTTTCCATACCTAGTCAAACCATGTCCTGAAGATATGAATTGGCACTTCAGTCCCTCCTGCATTGACCCCACTGACGATTTCTATAAAGGCAATGCAGATATAGAATATTGTATGCCACAGTTTAGTGCAGAGCATGGCTCCCTTCAGTCAACATTATTACTTCTATAGGTAGTTATCACACCAGACTATCATGTCATTAACGGACAGGGCAAATAGCAATTAGAGTGTCAAAGTGGTAATTTCATTAAATTAATGCAATATGGAAGCTTATAAAGATAAGAACAGAAAATAAACGACAAGAAAATAAAGAAACTAGGATTATCAGTGAGGATAAAGAAGGATGGTATAAACAGTATCATTTGAGACAACAGGTAGAACGATTTGCATTCTTTCACAGATGATGATTTGGCTGCCCTACTAACAATGTAAAGTCATTCTCTTGTAGAGATACATTATCTAGTTGACAGAACAGGGAACTAATTATCTCAGCATAGATACTGTTTTTTTTTTAATTTAAACGTTTTGATTAACAAGACAGTTGCTATTCAGTATGAATATACTTACCTGACCCTGCTTGTATATTGTACAATATAAAAATACTATCCAACGCAACAATGTTTTATTAATTTTTGTACATGTCATCATAATTAGACAAAAGCTTCTGGTATTGTCAACTTAGA
This sequence comes from Protopterus annectens, assembly GCF_019279795.1. Classification (NCBI taxonomy): domain Eukaryota; kingdom Metazoa; phylum Chordata; order Ceratodontiformes; family Protopteridae; genus Protopterus; species Protopterus annectens. The sequence continues at coordinate 1,961,029,672 of NC_056733.1, forward strand.
CAGATAACCTTGTAAGCTCACTTAGTGGAATATACCTGCTTTTATTTTTATCAGATACCAAATTAATTATAAGCCTTACATACAAAAAAAAAAAAAAAAAAACTCTTGTTCCAGTTAATAACCCTTATTACTGTCCTTATTACTAGAATGACTGACACTTATGCCATAGACTACTGCTCTGTTACTGTATATACAAAACAGAATAGGAAGGTATTATGAGCACGACTTATCATGTTCATAGGTTCATAGATTATTACTAGGCTAACTGCCCTTGTGGGTCATTTTAAGCCTAGCCAACTACCCCATGTGAGAATCAAACCCTGCTCCTTGTATTTGCAAGGTAAATACCTTGACCATTATGCATGTTTCTTACATTTAACCACATGCTACATAAACAAGCTAGATTTTTCCTAGTGATATAGCCTTAGTATAAGGTGTTCAGATGAAAAAAAGAATGGATTTATGGAGGCAGAGTAGTGATCTAAAGTGTGTAGGGAATAAGAAGCGAAGTAAGAGGGTGTAAGTACACCTCCCCATTGGAAACAGGGGTGCAGGAGGGGACAGATGCTTCAAAAAGTGCTCTGTCAGTTGGCAGTGAGGTGATATTGATGCATCAACACATCATATCAGTTCTGAGATTTGTCAAGAAAGGAGGATGGCAGATAAGAAAGCGTAAGGGGTAGGGCAGGGGAAAGCTCTTATAGTTATTAGGGATCTAAATCTGACTGGAGCAGATAGGAAGATACCAAGTTCTAGGACAGAGAGGAATCAGGGGGTGATTGAGGTCCAGACCAATGAAGGGTTTAACCAGCTAATGCAGGACTGTACCTAAAAGGAATAAACTATACATATGGTCCTAAACAAAGGAGGAAGGAGGCTTAGGGATATTCGGATGAAGGCTTGTCAGTATTGATCATGCCTTTCTGTGGGTTGTAGTGGGTGGAATTGGTAAGAATGTAATTACAAAGATAACTTTGGGGGATTTTAGGAATTTTGAATAGAACAAGCAGGAGGAGTGTCAGGGGTGACCTAGAGGACTGCAGACAAACTAAGGAAGTAAACAAACTATGAGAATCAGTTGGTAATGCAACTCTTAGTGCAAGGGTATGAGAACTAGACAAAAAGGAAAACAAAGAGTCAAAAGCTAATACATTTTAAAATTAAGATGATTTTTTTAATTATTTCAGAAGGGGGCTAAATATGGGGTAAGAGTGGGAGCATAGTGCATAAGAGGGCAAGCAGAAAGGGAAGTAAAGGCACATGCTAAAGAGATGCTAAAATAGGTAATCATGAGGTGGAAAGATGATAACAGAAAGAAAAAAAATGGAGAAATAAAATCAGACTGGACAGGGATGGTGGGCAGGTCACAGGGGCTTGCAAAAGATGACAGGTGTGGAATCAGTTCTATGCTTCAACCTTTATGGAAGAAAAGTAAAAAGCATGCTCACAGGGATATGGGACAGACTTTGAGACATCTACATGGAGAGCAGGGGAGGGAGATTGAGAAAGAAAGACGTATGGGATAGAGCTCATTATATTAGGGTAGAGTGGAATGTGATGACCGAATGGACTGCATCCTGGGTTTTTATGAATCTGGCTTATATGGTACCCGATTCTTGACGGCAGGTTCATTAGATCACTATAGCAACTGTGATAATGTCTTGAAACTGTAAGTGTGGTGCCCTTAGGCAAGTGGAGGAGGCAGTGACAGCCCAGGGATCTGCAGTCATTGTGGCTTCATGGCAATGAAGGGAAGAGTCTTGAATAGAGTGTTATGAAAGTTTGATTGTTTTCCAGAAGAATGGTAGTATCTGTTAAAGCAAATAACATACATCTGTGTCCAGTGGAACCAGTCAGACCTGATATAGTTTAATGACTGGGTTTACAGGAGAATGTAACACGGGACTTTTGAGTTGATGCAGTCTACCTGGATTTCACAAGGTGTTTGCCTCAGTCATACATGTACAGCTGCTAGGAAATCTCAAAATGTTGAGGGTGTAACCTACTCTGGGAACAGGAATACTGCATTTTTTACATTGCTGATGTTAGGACATGGAGTGTTGAGGTAAGAGGGACAATGTCAAGAAATAAGTGGGAGGTGCATGGGGCTGATCTTAGATTAAGCACTATTCAATGTATTTGTTCCAAATTTCTTGTAGAGATTGGAGTGTGTAACCAACTTGCTCATGTGTAACATTTATTCATTACTGTGGAAGTGGACGGTGAGAGCCTTGGTGAGCAGAAAAGTGGCAGTTAAGGTTCATTGGCAATGAATGTGGAGTGATGAACCTGGATCATGGCAACACCACTATGGAGCTCCAGCTGATGTTTTGTGAGCAGATGGCACTGGGGCATGAGGGTGAGCTAGGGGCATTGATCATAATTGGATTGACTCACTGGGAATAGACTGGAAAGGTAGTGGAAGTTGCTGACATGGCACTATAGTATGTCACCAGAGGGAATGGGCTCCTATGACAATGAACAGGTTCTTCTGCTATGTCAGGCATGGTCAGGTGACACTATTTCTTGGAACATATAGGGAGAAAGAAGCTAGGCTGCTGAGGTGTATGGAAGAGAACAAAAAGAAATGTGAATGAGATGGAGAAATGAGGAAGTGGCCTCAGACTAAAAGAGTTATCATTCTTCTCATTAGAGATCAGGTGAGACAAGGGGATTTAACGTGGTTGTACAAATCATACTGGTGAGATCTGAACATGAACAAGAGGAAGAAGGAGAAGGCAGATATAGCATACTGAAAACATCAGAAACTTCCAGATTTTCTCAAAGTAATTCTTCGTGGGCAAAGTTGTTGAATCATGGACTGGTCTAATCGAATTAGTGAAGAGCAAAGTGGAATTATTCTAGAGGACATAGGGCAAGTGGAGAAGAACTGAAAGGGAAAACAGGAATGCTGAGCAAACATTGTGTTTCCTTCTTCCAAAAAGCAGAGGTAATCTAGTCCAACCAGCATTCCAAACTTAGTCTGGTAGAATGTTGCTAGTGACTTCAGCTCCATGGTGGCTTTGGGTTCATAGATTTTGAGACATCTCCCTGCAGGGACAATTGTTTCGGGACACATAGCTGATTTGCAATCCTGCTGCAAAGGCACATGGCTGCAGCAAATTAACTCTGAAACAGAAAAGCACACTACACTGTGCCTGTAGCTGGAATACCAAGTACAGAAGGAAAAAATGTTTATGATCCCCTCATTATCCTAAGGACAGCAGAATGTCTGATGAGTATGTCAGTGGCAGAGAAAATGCACTACCTAATGGGCAATACCTTTGTCACTGTGTCAGGACTAGTGATGTTTTGTTTTGCTTTGTGTATAGTACATGCTACTGTAATTATAGTTTATGGAAGTGTGGAAGTCTGCAACACTAAAGATGAAGTCCTATACATTGTTGTAGTTACACTTATGCTCCACAGTGTGTTTTAAAAGATGTCTCTACGCACAATGGCTCCCATACAGGGAGTAACAGGAATTCCCATGAGTAGGGATTCTCTGTGGACATGCATTAAATTTTGTTTTTGTCTTAGTATGGTAAGAAATTCAGTGAGATGAGCATCCTTGTAACATTTTAGTCACTATTACTAGGTAGGGTTACCACCTGTCCCACTTTGCGAGAGACAGTCCCTCTTTGGGCAGTTGTGTCCTGCAATAATATTGTAAAAATGGCAAATGTCCTGAGATTTTAGGACAATATTATTTCCTATATTTTATGCAATAGTTGCATAAAACAGTTATTCTGTATCTGAAACACCTAAATGTTATAAGAAACAGCATAAGCAGCTAAAATGCTACAAGAATAACCTTTTATTTAGGCAAAAAAGTGAAGCTATGTCCTTTGTACTGGCTGTGGGTATGTTTCAGCCTGCAAAATCTGACGTGTGTACCAAAAATGTCCCACTTTGGGCATTTGAAAAGGTGGCAACCCTATTATTAGGCTGCCATTTGATTATTCATCCATGCAAGATCCAGGATGGCCAGGTCACATGCAGTCTAGTTCACCCCTGCTCTTTGTTATTCTTGTAGCAATGTGTCTGTACAGCAGATTTATGTGTCCCCTACCAGTGGCTCCCAAAAGGAAATGTCTTCCTTGCTATAAGTTAAAATCTCTCCACTGCACAGAGTGATAAAGTCTTAACTGTTATCCAGACAAACTGGATTTTATTAGTAGTCCAGGTGCTGAAGGGCCAGTCTGGGGAGTATAGGAGTGAGTAAGTGACTGCTGCAGGCTTACATATCCTTGAGGAGGATTAGCGGCTCAGTTTACTGCAAAAATAATGCCTTGCTGAACCTGGGTGTGCCAAAGTGTGGCATATATAACCAAGGATGAGCATCTTCCAAGCCACATAAGCACTGTAGCAGAGGAATACACGTGTGCAATTATACATGGCATCTACCCCAAGTACCTTGTGAATACTACGCACTTCAGGTTGCTGTCTGAGCAGGTGGGTTAGAACATGCATGACAACAGGGATGGTGGATGACACAGAATTTAAGTTTTCTGTGAAATTTGGGAATCATTTTAATTATATGTGATGATGTTTGCATAACCCTATAACCAGAAACTGTTGAAAATTTGGGGAAATGAGAATGTCACAAGAAAACAAATAATGTGCTGAAAGTAGAAATTCATATGTATGTTGGCATTGAATGCCATGCATAAAAATGTAAGCAGTGTAAATTTGCAAAAACTATACTAACCCAATCAAATAAGACAGATATGCTTTCATTAAAGAAATGACTAGTGGACAATTTTTCAAAATTAAACTAAACCATGCTCTCCAAACAATATAAGTCTAGCAAGAAATAGATCAAAACAGTTTATCTTTCTATCAATTTATCAGTGTCTGTTTATTGATCTATCTTTTGTTGACCTGGTTAGTCCCACTAGGCTAGTGGCCTCTTTTCAGGAGAGATCTGAGGTGGTATTTGTAAAGTATATGGTGATTGCTTTATTATCACTAGGAGGGAAGATTGATAAAACTGAAAGATATTAAAAAAATACAATTATTAAAAATAATATGACAGACATGAAAAATATGGCTGTACTTATGGGATGGAATAAAAGTAACATTTTGAACAAAAAATAACATCACAAGAGGAAGACAGTAAGAAAAATCTGGTACAATTTAAAGTTCAAAACCTCACTTAAATGCAATTCTAAATACAAAAGCTAATGATGAAGGGGTTATGTTATTTGTATTTACATGGAACCATAATATAAGAAGTAAATTAGAACATTTATTAGAACAATTACTATTATGCTAAGGTAACTCTAAAACCAAATGTAAAGGAAATTGCTGGTGTCAACATGTTGGAAGAGACCCAAATAAATGGTGTGTAGATTATTATAAGGCACATTAATCTATTAAGGTGACAAATTAAATAAAAAAACAGGAATACTTAGATATAACAGTTTTAATGCAAAAATATCTGAACATAATAGATGGGTATATTACTATTTTGGAAGTCCAAATCACACTCAAACACTAAAAGCAGAGAATGCATCTGGATCAGACTGTTTTCCATTCTATTTATATAAATTTGGAGTACAAAAATTACACAAATGAAAGATTTCCATTATAATAAAATAAAAAAGTCAGAAAGTAGCAATTAGTATGAAAACAGATATAGTAATAGCACTTCTAAAATGGAAACTAAAAAAAGATGTTCCAGTAAATTATAGACTTGCATCATTATTAAATTTGAATATAACCTGTCAAACATATTGGGCCAGATTCCAAAAGAGTTACTCTCAATTTAAGTCTGTCCTGATTCACAAGGATTTGTTCTCAGTGTTAAGAGACTTACTTCGGTGTAAGATCTATCTATAAACATGCTTACACCAGGTGCCAGATTCCAAAACAGCTGCTCTCAGCCTGCTGTCAGTGTAAGTGGTCACTTACACTGAGAGCAAGTCTTTTGGAATCAGGCCCATTGTCTATTAGATGAGGCACTGTTTTTCCAAGTCAGTTCACATGGCTAGATGTGCTGATTTATAAAAAGGAAAAAAACAGCTATTTTTAAATGGGAAAGTGAAGCACAAGACAAAGAAATATAGAGACGGTATCACCCTCTTTGAATGTATAAAATGATTTGATCCTGTACAGAGACAGTTATTCAGAATTTGACGTTGATTTCATGTAATGGATTAAAACAATACGTGAATGCTCAAACAGACATATCAGTTTAAAAAAAGGATTACAGAAGAGTTGATACAAAACTGAAAAACAAGTGTGGGTGCTGTCTCTCCTACTTTGCTCATAGTGGTATAAAGGAAGTAGTGATTAAGAAAATAAGTTGTAAAAAGCTTACTATGAAGGCAAAGGAAAGTACGATTCCTACTGTTTATGGACAATTGCTTTTAATGGCTGAAATAAATTCAGTGGGTTTGGGAAATATTCAAGGCTAGTTTATCTAAAGGTATTACTTCTCAGTACTATGAGTCTATAAGTCAGTGCTATAAATCTCCACTTCCAAGAAGCACACTTCACGCTAGAGAATGCTGATGTCTGTGCGGTCACAGAGACATGGCTTAAAGCCACAGAGAACACACTGACAGTGCAAGGTTATAATGCCTTCCACACATTTAAACCAGCTACCACATAGACAGGGACTAAAGGTGGAGGTGTATCTGCTTCCATCAAAAATAAATATATCTCAAGGCTGGTCTAACAGGACAATGCATTTGAGCTGCTTCATGTTCAAATCTCCATAGGCAAAATCCAATACCACTTCCTTGCAAGCTATAGATCCCCCTGTATCACCCAAGAAAACCATACCATGTATTTAAACTTATTGGAAACACTCATTATCCAAGCCAATACCATATTCAAGGGTGACACATTACCCCACTATTAATTGGGAATTCTATATGACACCAAATGTACAGGCACAAAGATTTCTGGATTTTGTAAACACAAACTCCCTGGACCAGAAAATCCATGCACTGACTAGGGGTGTGACCATACTAGATCTGGTCCTCACTAATATAGGACAGTGCTGCACATCCCCCTACTGTAATGTCTTCCCTAGCAAGGTCAAACCACAAAATAGTCTCCTTTGAAGTAAAACTAAAACCTGTACCCCCAGTTAAAATTTAAATATTCAGGAACTACTGTAAGGCTAACCTCCTGCTATTAAGTGATACCATGGCAAAATTGCAAGCTCCCCATAAACCCTGAGAACACTGCTGCCTATGCAGAACTCTTCACAAAAGCCCAGTACAAGCATGTTAATAGCTACATAGAGGCAGATGTACCCCCAAGGAAGAATACAAAAGTAACGCAGAAAAACAAGCCACCTTGGTGGAATAACAAAATCAATAGGCTGTATAACAGAAGGAAGGAAGTCATGGTAAAAATTAGGAGGTATAGCACCTAGCAGATTAAAAGCAGTCTCATCAAAGTAAACAAACTACTCGGGATAAATAAAGTCTACCAAAGCCAAATTTCAGCTAAACTTGGCCTCCCAGGCCAAGAACAACCACAAACCATTATTTAGCTATGCCCGCAACCTCAAAGGCAATACACAATTGCCTCAAAGGCAATACACAATTGTGTGCAGAGCTCATTGTAAATGGAGCCACCTAAAGTGAGCTAGAAGATATAACAAACTTACTGGCCATTAAATTCAGCTCCAACTTTACCCCTCTCTCCTCCTCAATCTTCCCTCAGGAAATACCATCAAATATAACTCCCCCTGATATCCATAGGACCCTTAATACTCTCTCTAAGACCCAGAACACAGCATCAATGGGCTCAGACAATATCCCAGGATGCAATCTAAATAGCATGAGACAGGACTTACCAGGACCTCTGGAATTGCTGTTTAAATATAGCCTACAAATATGCTTCATGCCTCATGAATAGAGAACAGCAACAGTCATCCTTTTGCAAAAAGGTAGGTCACCTATAGACCCTGGAAACTACAGACCCATAAGTCTCACTAGTCTTATATGTAAAGCCATGGAAAGAATCATGGAAATGATCGATAGTGATAAAGTAAACCTCGAGACACTGGACCTGACCCAGTTTGATTTCATCAAGGGCAAGTCATGCCTACTCAACCTGTTGGACTTCTTTGAGAAGGTCAGCAAAGCAATGGATGAGGGCAAAATGGTTCACACTGCTTACCTTGACTTGGCCAAGGCATTTGACACAGTACCCCATTTGGTCATTTTTGACAAACACATGAGGTTAGGAACAAACTCATATATCACACAGTGGATAGCCAACTGGTTCACAGACAGGAAACTGGAAGATAGAATTGGGGAGTCTACCTCTACAGAGAGGGCACTTACAAGTGGAATCACTCAAGGATCGGTCCTTGGACAACTCCTTTTTGGTATCTACTTCTCTGAAGTCAAGCTCAATGTCAGTGGTCTCTGACTGATTAAATTTGCAGTTGACTGCAAATTAGGAGCTGTCATTGAATCCCACACTGACACAAATGCTCTTCAGGAAGGACTGACACAAACACCTGGTGTCAGAGTCATGGTTAAAACCAAATGCCAATAAATGCATAATAGTATCCTTTGGGAAGTCATCCATCCCTGGTAACCATCATATTGACAACAAACCCCTTAGAGTTCATTCATTTAGTCAGGGACTTAGGGAGACACATAGACAGTAATCCAGCCTTTGACCATCACGTGTCTCCAGTAGTAAGGAAATCATTCTATGTTGCACAACTTATAAACAAAGGTATGGCATCTATGTCAAAGGAAGTCATCATTCCACAGTATTCAGCATTCATTAGACATATCATTGAGTACAATACCCACTTTGGTATGTACCTAACCAGGCATATCCAACAATTGGAATGCTCACAGAGGTTGTTCACAGAGGTTCCTCACTAAAAGAATACAGGACGTAAGTAAAATGTTCTATGCAGACCACCTCCAGGCCCTATCCCTGTATTCTGCATACTACAGGTTTTAGAGGGGACATCTATGCCTGGCATACAGGGCATTGTCAGACTCCACTCTGATGGACCTCCTACATATCCCTGGTTTGGCAGCTGCGTCTCTAACTGACACAGCCAATCTGTAAATGGTTCATCTCCCAGGTCCCTGCTTATAAATAGTTCATGTCCCAAGCCCCTGCTTACACTTATCAAGAGTATCAGAACTTGTCAGAGATTTGGGATGCATGGCTAACCTTAAAAAGGCCCCTGTGGTCATTAGCTTAATAAACACCTATGAACGTATGAACCTATGAACAAAATAAGCAACCATGAGAACTCTAAAGAAAAGACATTTAGACAATTATGATATAAGAAGATAGTATAGATTGGCACATTTAGGTTTAGATATAGAGAAAACTCTAAATAGCATGTTGAAAAAATATATACAGAAAACAAAAGATGAGAAAAATATCATCAAATCAAAACACAACCTCAATATTAACATAAAATGTAAAATGAATGCACTTAGGATAAGGATTTTCCCAATGACTGCATACATGATTAGACTTATATAATTACATAGAATCATGATAGAATTTTAAATATGCAAGAATTAATAAAGAGATATACAGAAGTACATAATATCAAATTAAGCTAGAATTATGCAGATATCACTGAATCATTTTAAAGCAAACGTGATTGGGGCACATACCATTATAGAACATATATAAATGTCTGTAACATCCCATAATAGATCAGAACTAGTAATAATGGGTAGACATCTTATTTACTCACTTGTTTGTTTAATTGGAAAGATGAGCTGGTTCACCAACCATTTTCAGGAATAATCTGGGCTAAATAAATGGTCAGCTACAGCTAAGAAGTTAGCTTGGGAAGAGGTATTTTGCAATAATAATAATAATAATAATGATGAGTGTGAAAATGACAGAAATGAAGGAGTTAAGAGGGGCTAGTAGACAGATTGGAAGCTGGTAATAATTAGTGATAAAATGAGATGGGAGAGTCTACAAAGTACATCTTAGGAAATATAGCATGGGAGAAATGGAATAAGATCTTTATGAAGCCTAACAAAGTGCCAGTGATGCAACAGGTAGCACACTCATCTTCGGTGCAGGTGCTGTTCCCACACCAAGTAGGTCAATTGTTAATAATTCAGTGCAGTATAATGAGGTGTTCTACTCCTGCATGTGCCCTCCTTTGGAAGACACATTCAACCGAGGCCCCATCTGCTTGAGTTGATGATAGCTCAGGTGGATGCAAAAAATCAAGAGTAGGGGTCACAAAATCTAATTTACAAATGTATAAAATGTACATATTTATCAATGCTTATATACACATTGTTCTTTATCATATTTCTTATAACATTATCATTATTATTCTTCCACAAGCAGCCCTCACTCCTTTTTCCATAATCATAATTGTTTTGCAATATATTTGCTAGCACCCATTTCCCATTAAACATTTAATTCAATCTTTGATTTCAAAAGACCCATATTACATAAAATAGAAGTTCTTATCTGCCTTTCTCACATATTCTTTCTTCTTGTTCTTGTAATATCCGTACATAATCATGTTCATATTTATTTTATTTATATCATAAATATTCTCAAAAATATATATTCTCACATTTCCAGAGTTAACTCTTTTACAAAAAAGAAACAAAACAAAACAAAAAATAAAAATAGGCTCTGTTGTCCCCCAGTCTCCACAAAATAACCACGCTCTTCAGACTTTTATTTATTTATTTATTGATTAATTTTTGTTATGACATGTTCCCTATTACTGGTAAATTATTTATTACCAGTCTTCATAGAAAATTCTGACACTCTACTGATTTAAAATACCACTTTCTCTTTACTTTAATAGGTTTAGTCACATCTTCTGGTAGATTCTCCCATGGATTAACATAGTAATATTGTTTCATAACATTATTGCACCAAACCCTTGTATCTTTTTCTAAGACATTTATTTCTAATTTCCGTGTTAGCATTTTTTTTGAATATTTTTCAATTTCATTTACAGATTCTTTTTCACTTTTCTTATACTCATCACATCACAACATTGTTTATAGTTATATTTAAACATTCTCACTATTAATTTCTCATTATCTTCTTTTTCCCCTTTACTACTCTATACAAAATTAACAAAGCAGAGTATACAACTGGATTTAATAACCCATTTCCCCTTCATCTTCATTCATATACAACTTAACTCTTTTTACTGCATTTAATCTTCAATCCCATATAAAAGTATACAACTGGATTTAATAACCCATTTCCCCTTCATCTTCATTCATATACAACTTAACTCTTTTTACTGAATTTAATCTTCAATACCATATAAAAGTATACAACTGGATTTAATAACCCATTTCCCCTTCATCTTCATTCATATACAACTTAACTCTTTTTACTGCATTTAATCTTCAATACCATATAAAAGAAAACACTGTTTGCACAATTTCATTTTCATATTTTCTTAGAATCATATAAACACTTGACATGTATGCTATTTTACCAATTAATACTGAATTTGCCAAATAAACCCTACACTTTGAAAAAAGAAATAAAAGAAATTTCTCTTCTGTTGAAACTCTCCCATTGCATCATAATTAAATCACTTTTCCCAGATTTTATCTCTAACAAAACCGCATCATGCATTAAAAAATACACACACACACATCAACTTGTTACTACATCATCTAAACCCTTGCTTTTTGCTTTAAGATCATTACAATTTCCTTTAAACATTCATTCAAGCAAACCAAGACTTCCCATATACATATTTTGTTTACTAGTCACTACAACTTTATCATCTGCGTATGTCAAACGTACTGGAATTGCTACCCCCTTATGAATCATATGCCTAGCATCTTTCATTTTACAGTCTGCTTTATTAACTACCTCATTCATTACTAATGCAAACAATATTCCACTCATAGAACATCCTTGCCTTATATCAGATTTCATGGATATTTCTTTATTCAACCACCCATTCACCGGCAATCTCAATCTGTTATTATGATATGCTGACATACATGATCTCCTAATTTTATACCTTAGCCCATACTTCATAACATGCCTCAAAACATCATGTCCTGTTGTAACAAATGTTTTGCTAATATCACGCACCACAAGTTTCACACCATCTCTTTTACTAACATTATCCACTACTTCTTTCACAATCAATAATAGTTCTTAACCATACCTCTCAACCTCTTAAAAAAAAATGGACAAAGCCTGAAATGATGGAGGACAAAATGGGACAGATTTTAAATATTGCTCTTACAAACTTAAAAAGTTGATAAAATAATAGATTTTGTATTAGCATGAATTTTCTGAAGGATGTGGAGTCTTAAACTCAAATGTTTGTCATTATTTAATGACTTTAATACTCAGCTATTTGCCAGGAAGGTACATATTTTAGGAGGAGCACACAAAAATATGAGGCAAAAATCTGGACATTCTGTGAAAATCTGTAGAGTTGAGGGGTATGTTCTTGACATCTCTTCTCTTTTATACCATGTATACTTTCTTACATAATACCCCCATCCTTCCTTTCTTTCTCTACTGTATAATTTTCATAACAAAATTATAATCTGCATTATTTAGTGAAATGGGTCTTCATTTTTTATTCCATTTGTCTCATGTATCCTCCATATATATTTCAAAATCCAACTACATAACGCTCCATAATCAAAACTTTCCTTCAACCATTCATTTATAAAATTCACAAAGTATTCTCTTTGCCAATCCATTAATTTCTTACACATTCCATACCCTACACCATCTGGTCTTGATACTGAATCAACATTTACATTCCTAAATACATAATCAAATTCACTAATATTAATTTTTTTCAAATTTCTCATTAACTCTTTCTGATTTTTTACCTTTCATTCTCTCTTATCCTCGTTTTTTACTCTTATACATATATCCACATGCTGCACTATAATACTCATGATTTGATCTTGTGTTTTTTTTACCTCTGCATTTTTCATTTCCTTCATTATATTAATGTTTTCCTTTACTATTTTCCCATTTAGGCAGATAATTCTTTTCTCCCCTTGTACATAGTATTTCTGTCTAAATAATAATGCCATAACTTTTAAATTTCTTCTATATATATTTCTTCTTCATTATCATAATGCTGCATTATTTTCCAGATCTTCTAATTTATTGTATATATTTCTCCATACTTCAGTTTTTCTTCCTTTCATGCGTCTTCCTTCTTTTGAAACAAACATTTTATACTTCTTAAATTCAATCTACCAGACAGACCAATTTTTATAAGTCCTTCACTGTTATCTGATCCTTCCTTAAAGGCATCACTTTCTATTCTCCAATTTTATCCAATAATTAATTGTTCATTCCTTTTCTTGTTTTATATATTCTGTTTCATTATCTTCATACCAATTGCTAACTGATCTTAGAAACCTGTCACAACTTTTTACAGTATACTATTCACAGGCTGTCTGGATTGGACACTCTAAATTGGCCCTAGGTGTGAGTGTGTGCGTGTGTGTGCCTTCTGTGGAAGGTTGGGTGCCAGGCTGGCAACTCGACACCGTAAAACTCCACTGCCAATCATGAGCGGACAAGGTGATCTGCTGTGGTGACCCCTAACCAGGAAAAGCTGAAAGAAGAAGAAGATTCACAGGCTGTCTGATACTAGAACATAATATATTTCAGATCTAAATGCTCCACTTCTATAAATCTATTGATTTTTACTGCACTTGATCAATTTTCCACATTTTTCTCAATCCTACAGTTCTTTTACATCCTCCCTTTCTTTTTGTAATTTCACCCTAAATCCCAGTTAAAGTCTCCTGCAATTATAATTTTCCTATTCACCACTAGTCTAATATTTGATTTAACAGATTATTTCACTCTGTGTTATTTATATATGCATTTGTATATGCATGTAATGCTATAATTCTATACATGTTATCTCTTCACATGACATCAACTACATTTGGACAAGGATTCATGACCAATTGTGTAGGCTTTGCATGAAGCCTATGCAATGTTTACATGTTAGCATGGTGAGCATTAGCACTAATTGCATATGCCTAAGTTTTCATGGCCAGCAACAGTATTGGTGGCCAGGAAAACATGTTAATTAGCACAAGCACACACAGTAAACAAACAAGCTTGCTATGGGCAAATCTGTTAAGCATGCTCACATGGACAACATGAAGAGCTTCATAAAGCAAATAATGGAAGCTGTACAAAGGCATGGTTAGTTTACTGAATGCAATTTGTACATATATCGTGCATATAAATATAGAAATAAATAAGAGGGAAAGGGAAACTGCAAGGACAATTGCATTAACATGGGTTACTGACAGGAAAAGTGTACTGGGTACAATGTGCACAGAAATAAAAAAAAAACGATGTAAACAGAAATATGTAAGAGGGAATGGTAAATGTTCAAAATCTAGTAAGATATTTGATGTTAATGTGCTTATGACACAAAGGCAATTTTGTAATAACAAAATTCTGCAATAAGTCTGTTATACTAATTAAAGTTGGCTACACTTCCTGAGCAAATATAGGTAAATAAAAGCAGACTTGATATCATAGGATATGAGAGTTACACAAATTAACATTGTAACAGAGGGGAATCACATGACATATGAATGTCATTGAAATCCTGAGATGAGATAACAGTCCATAAGGACAGCATATACATTATGTGATATTTGCACAGCATGCATTTGTTCAATATGCCATGTTGGAAAATAATAATGGCTCTGAAACCATAATTTCCTTTTGCAAGAATCAAGCCAATTCTATCACTGGAAATACTGACCTGTTTATTGACTGTGTACCCCACAAAAACAGGCCTAACACATGTATGAGGTTGATTACTCTTGAAGATAATTATACACCTCAATATTCTAATGGTTATTCATCCAACATGTAGGTGTGTGTGTGATTTTATAAGTGTGGGAGGAGAGTATGAAATACATAATTCCCTTGCATAAGACACTCCTACCTGCCATGGTTATTGTGCAGACAGATAAGAAAAGATGCAAACATCACACTACAATACAATGTATTCCCCAGAGCTGTGTATTGTCAGCATTTGCACAGGAGGTAGCAATGGGTATTGTCACAAACAAATGACATGAATGTGTGAACTAAGAAAGAATCCCTGATAATGAATGTGATATCAGCATGTCAGACTGATGACAATGAAATCAGTATGCTCATACGCACAACTGTGATCAGTCTATATCAATGTTCTATGGTCAAGGAAGGTTTTTTTGTATGTCTGTACACATACAACCGAAGAACTGGACCACACTCATGTACACCACAGGACTCATTGCATGTGCCAAAATAGCACTCTCACCATGACATTGACAGAACAAGTGTCTACTGCCATGAAATTCAAAGCTACATTCTGTGTTCATGCAACATATCAAAGGAAGACTGACATGAATTAAAGATTGTTGTGTGACATTAATACAATCACACAGAATGATGCCTTGTGCTAGAAATGAACATCAAGTTGTACAACTCCTGCAAATAACAATATGGTCAGTAATCACATTTGCCACAACTGAACTGTTATCACAGCTGTTGTACTCCACTTATATAAAGCCATTCACTCAATCTGTACTGTATTTGCCCATAATTTTTATCTTCTAAAATTGATGGGGAAGACCTCTAGCACTCTGTGCTGTCAGAGTATAATTGTGAAAATGTCTTCATGCAGAACAATTAAGGTCACAAATGCTTACAGTCACTCAATGCTGCTTTGCAACACTTGCCTAAGTATTGAAAAAATCAACACCACAGTGGGATTGATGAATGTGCCATGCTGTAAGTGCATCACTGATTGTCATATGTATGGTTATGTGAAAGCATGGCACCATGTGTGTGAATCAAGAAATATGTATCCCTGTAATTACTCAGAAAAAATTGTGCTGTATGTCAGACAACATTGCCTGATACTAGGTAAAGCCAAACACACCTGTAGCCACCTGCTGTTGTCACTGTGGTTGTAGAAAGACAATTATGTCCAATATGGTACATTTCCATATTGGAACAAATGCCTTACTTAGACAACAGCATATATTACATTGTTTCATGTCCTCAGTTCTGAGGCGGTGCTTCACTGCAACTGTGATGGAATGCCAAGCTATTCCCGTGACAGTATCAGTCTTAAATATATCCTTTCCAAAGGAAATGTAGAGTAAATATTTGCAACAGGAAACAACATCCAAACATAAACATAACACAAGTGGATGACAACAATGTTAATAACATGTACAATGGCCAATAGCAGTGATGTTGAGATTTGAACTATATGGCAAACATCACAGGCTTATGAAGGCTTGCTGTAACACAAGCACAACTACAAATTTATTTGACTATTGTACCATTGCACATTTCAATGGATGACATCACCATTGTTTACAACCTTCATGTTTCTGCTAAAAAGTGACTGCACAGCACACTGTATAGATATACATCATATATGTATTTGCAGCATGTTCTGCACAATAAGAAACAGAGAATTATAGACAACAATCATTCCTGGATTTGAACTCCCAACCTATTGCCTGACAGAATCTTCACACAAATGTATTATATACATGTGCCATGAGAGAAGTTAGATTGTATGTGGGCCACACAGCACCTTGTAAGGAGATATCAGCTGTGTCATGCAAAGGAGATGTATGTACAAAAATGACTTCTATAGCTATATGGATTTCTAAATGTAGTCAATACTAAGAGGTGTAATACACTCCTGCATCTATTTACATTAACACACACACACACACACACACACACACACACACACACACACACACACACACACACACACACACACACACACACACACAATTAAGAGTCTCACTGCTATATTCAAACTCCCTACCTATCAACTAACACAAGCTACACACAAGTGTATTATATGCACATGCCACATGAGAGGTGACTTTAGTGCATTATTGAAATGATGACCTCATCAGTGTGTTGCAGAAAGTATGCCTTTATGGACAGAGTGAAAATGTAATGTGGGATAGATCTGACAATGTAAATGTTTCTCAGGAGTCAAATGAGCACACTTGGTGAATTAATCCTCCACTGATGTAATGGCCCCACTATCATGCACACAATTTGATTGTTGTGAAATTAGAAACCTTTACCTATTTAGAGCATACAGTATTTGATGCAAGAGCTGCCACAGTGATATGATTTCAATGGTGTCAAAGTGGATTTTATAGAAGAGGACATCAACATTCTGTTGCTAAGAAGATGAATTTGGGAGAAGGGTCTGAAAGTGATGTGGACTCACCCTACAGTGTAAAATTGACTCCAAGCTACTATTTTATTGAGGCCAAAAGTAGTTAATGTCGTATTTGCACAACTCCATACATACACACACACACACACACACACACACACACACACACACACACACACATACCTCTCAACTGTCCAGATTTTTGCCTCATATTTTTGGTCTATTTTTGATAAACTTTTGGATTTCTGGTAAATTATTAGCAAACCATTGAGGACTGAAGTCAGAAAGCAAGTACAGATATTCAAGTTTCAGACTTCGTATGTATTTATTTAACATTTGTTTACTGGAAAAGTCTGACTTGGATATAGCCCATTTTCAGTGGAGGCCCTAGGAGAAAAGTATCAGATGCATACCCTTCAGAAATGTTATGCAAATGCCAAACCTGATATTCTATAAAATTTCTCAGTAAGAATAGTATTTAAAAATGACCTCTATTTTGTTCCTCTTTATATATGGCTTTGCCCAGATTTCTTGGTCTAAGAGGTTAAGAGGTATGCACACAAGTTACCTACAGAGAGATTAGAACCCCCGACCTATCTAGGCTATGCAGTTTAGAGGACATGACACTTAACAGAAGTACCACTGCAGAAGGCCAAATTTTATAGTGCGAGAGGGCACTTTATAGAAGATGACATCAGCATTGTGTTGCAGAGAAGATGATGCTGGGAGAAGGGTCTGACACTGATGTGGACTGACCTGCATTGTAAAATTAGTTCCAGGTTGCTGCTTTATTAAGACCATTAGCAATGAAGGCTATATTTACAAAACTTGATGCATACATAACATACATACATACACACATACATAAGTTGACTGCCATGATATTAGAATACCCACCTATCTATGCAGTTAAGAGGACACAGTAATTAATGCAAGCACTACTACCAAAGTCTGACTTCAATTCCATACTGTGAGAGTGCACTTTATAGAGGATGAGATCATCATTGTGTTGCTAAGAAGATGATGTGGGAGAAGGGTATGACACTGATGTGGATTCACCCTGCAGTGTAAAATT
Organism: Protopterus annectens; assembly: GCF_019279795.1. Taxonomy (NCBI): domain Eukaryota; kingdom Metazoa; phylum Chordata; order Ceratodontiformes; family Protopteridae; genus Protopterus; species Protopterus annectens. The sequence continues at coordinate 1,961,047,950 of NC_056733.1, forward strand.
AATTCCAGACTACTATTTTGTTGAGGCCATCAGTAGTTAATGTTAAATTTAGACAGTGCTTTTTTGTAAATAAAAAGGTGGTAGCATGCATTTGATGCATTTGGGTCAACCCCCCCCAAAAATGGGTTTATATTATAACATCAAAGTCTTAAAAACTTTGAATGTTATAATATTGAACCCTATGCACTGAATGCTGAAAATATCAAAGCTGCAGAATATCGAATATTTTCCTAGGGAAAGTATTCGATGGGCCATTTCTGCAGTTTCGCTATTTCCTCAACTGTGGAGCATAGGTTATGGACCGGGTTAAAGTAAGTGTGTGAACAAAGGGGAGCATGCGATAGGGACGTTAGGGTTAGGGAGCGAGTAAGGTGAGTGTGCAATAGGGACCTTAAGGTTAGGGAGGGGGTAAGGTGAGTGTGCCATAGTTAGGGACCTTAGGGTTAGGGAGGGGGTAAGGTGAGTGTGTGGTAGTTACGGACCTTAGGGTTAGGGTTGGGTTAAGGTAAGTGGATAGCTAGTAGTGTATGAATGGTTTAGTGTAGGGTTTTGTGAAGTGTATGTGCGTGGATTATTTATTTTGGTATGCTTGTGTTGTGTGTATGTTTGTCGGAACAGCAATTTTTTTTTCCCTGGGAAAAAATTTGCTATTCTGAGTGTTCAATGTTATGGTCTTTCGATCAAAATGATTCAATAGTATAAAATTCAAAGTTTAAGACTTTGATGTTATAATATAGACACCAAAAATACTTCTTTTTTCCCAAATCCTCTTTTATGAAAAAGTAAATCAATAAAATCTACTCTCTTAATAATACAACAATTGAAGTCGCTTCTCACAGCACATTATTAAGGATGATAGTGAATAACAATCTCCCATCACTTCGAAAAAGGCTACTAGCTATGTGGGTTATTGCTAGGAAATGATGAATCATGGAAACGATATTCATTTACAGTCATTAAATCACAGTTTCAAAAAAATCAAGAAATGGCAAAACATATATTAAGTAGTCCATGGGTTATGCATACTGTACATATACATACACACACACACACACACACACACACACACACACACACACACACACACACACACACACACACATATGGATTCACTTTAGAACATCAAAAGCCCATAACACTGGCATTAAAAACATTGAGACCAAAATCTTGAAAATTCACAACACTGAATCCCATAACATTGAAAAAAACATAGGAAAGCAACATGTACTATATTCCAGCACAATTGCATACAGAAACAAATAAAAAACAAACCATGTTGCAGTTCTTCACATATAAGCAGGGGACCCACACCCCCTGCTACTTAAATATATCAACTCCGAGATCTCACTACACTACACTAAGATGTGTTATGTTGTAGTATAGCAAGTAATAAGGGAACATGACTGAGGTTACCTAAGTATGGGAGAGATATAGAGTAATATGTAATGTTTTAACAGTGAAATAAGTTTTCTAAGAGAAGGTTGAGGATAGTTTTTACCAATGTAAACAGGCAGTCATGAAGCGTGGATGGTATGTTTGCCATTTTGTTCTGTGTAGTGCGATCTCGGAGTTAATATATTAAAGTAGCAGAGGGTGTGGAGGGTGCAGGGGGCCCCCTGCCTATATTTGGAGAAGTGTAACATGGCATGTTCTTTATTTGGTGAAGTATGTAGTTGTGCTGGCATATATTAAATGTTGGTTTCCTATGTTTTTTCAATGTTATGGAATTCAATGTTTTGAGTTATCAGTGTTTTGAATTTTCAAAATTTTGGTCTCAGTGTTTTGAATTTCAGTGTTATAGGCTTTCGATATTCTAAAGTGAATATATATATATATATATATATATATATATATATATATATACATATATACACATACACATGCATATACGTTCGTACTATATATGTATACATATACACACGCGCATATATATATATATATATATATATATATATATATATAGATACACATAATATATATATATATATACACATAATATATATATAATGTGTACATGAGCATCCGCAGGATTTTTTTCTCCCATTCATCCCCCTCACACACACACACACACACACACACACACACACACACACACACACACACACACACACACACAAACACACACAACCATTCCAGTGTCCAATTACTTGGCTATTTCTCCCCAGTTGCCATAAATACTATTCAAAGCTCTCAGATTTAATTTTAAACTTTTATTTCAAATTTATAGCACAAACACTGATAGATATTTGCTAAACAAAGCAATAAAGTTGCACAATGAAAACAGACTCAGCATTCAAATTTCTCTGCCTTTGAAACTCACATTCACTAAAACACCATTGAAACCCACATTCAAAGAAAATTCATCTGGCCAATGGTGGATAAAGTTTACCTTTAGGCTGTTTTCAAATTATAGGCCCCTGGCACACACTTTTAGGACCATGCAAAATGTCTTTGTTTTACCTTTCTGATTGTGTTACATTATAGTATATAATATTAAATTATATACCTTGCATAATACAGCACTACTTGTTAGAGCATGTTTTAAATTCAAAGCATATGAACCAATAATGAGAAAACTGTCCAATTCACAACATTTCAACCATAAATGGCCACTGAAACTTCTGTCATTACAATCCACCAATATCAGTCAATATGCACAATCTCTGCAGACGTAAAGTCATCTGAATAATTCCACATTAAAGAGATCTGTAACTAATGAAAAGGTTGCTGCTAGCAAACAACTTTATAATTCAGAATCATCTACAAATTCAGTGCCTGCTGCCCTTGAAGAATTAATTGCCTATGCTACATTGAAACAATGGTAAGCTGGTAATATTGGTGTAGAGAATGGATGGCAAACTTAAAACAGGTTCAAAGTTACTAGGCACCTCATTTAAAGGAGGACATACTCGGGACTGCAGCAACCCACCCCTTAAAATAGAACACAGTACCAGCAGTCCATCTACATGCTGTGGTAGAAGAATGCACAGCTCTCTGGAACAAAATGGAAGTATGCTACCTCTAGTGCTACTAACATTGCCTTAATGTTATATACCACAATACTGATACCATTTGCTAAACAAAGCAGTTGCACACTGTAAACAGATTTACCATGAGCAGCAGTAATCTTCCCTTCTACTGAAGCTCACAATTCCTTGAAAAATGCACCTGAAAATCAGTTCCTTGAAAAACACAGCTTCGTAGGGAGGATAGAAGATTCAGGCACTTGTTTCCTGTAGCTAAGGTACAGGGTTTGAGCCTAAACAAATTACTAGCCACTTGATAACCATAACTAGGAAATTTCACTTTCATGTGTGCACACAACTCAACCTCTTAGTGTGAGAAATCTGGATAAAGACTAAAATAAATAGGAACAGATTATAAATATTGCTCTCATGAACTTAGAAAATTGCTAGAATAACAGGATTTGTGTTAGTATGCATTTTTCTAAAGGATATGAAATCTGAAACTGAAATGTCTGTCATTTAGCAGCTTCAATCTTTCTTATGAGGAACAGACAAAAATATTGGGTAATATTCTGGACATTCTGCAAAATCCTGGACAGTTGAGGGTTATGCTACCTACCTCTTACACACACACACACACACACACACACACACACACACACACACACACACACACACACCTCTCAACCTCTTAGTGCAAAAATCCGGACAAAGCCTGTCATAATGGGGGAGGGAGGACAAAGGCCCAAAACTAGGGACACATTTTAAATATTTCTATTAGAAGATTAGAAAGTTGCAATAATAACAGGATTTGTGTTAGAATGCATTTTCTGAAAGATATGAAGTCTGAAACGGAAAACGTGTCATTATTTAGTAACTTTAATCCTTATATCAAACCAGTGATTTATCAAAAGAAAAGACATTTTTTATGAGGAACAGACTGAAAATATATGGCAAAAACCTGGGCATTCTGTGAAAATCTGTACAGCTGATAGGTATGAGTCAGACACATACACACTCTACCCATACCTATCCACCTCTTAGAGCAAGAAATCTGGATAAAGCCATCAATAATGGGGGGGGCAAAAATAGGGAGACTTTTTAAATATTGCTCTTGCAAACTTAGAAAATTGATAGACCAAAAGTGTTTTTATTAGGATGGATTTTCTGGGGTGGGGGCTATGAGGTTTGACTCTCAAATGTCTGTCATTATTTTCTGACTTCAGTCTTCAATGATTTGCCAGAAAACCACAATTTTAATGAGAAATGGAACCAAAATATGAAGCAGAAATCTGGACATTCTGCAAAAAGTGGTACAGTTGATAGGTATGTCCTTACCTCCCTCTTACACCCCTCATACATCTCAACCTCTTAGAGTAAGAAATCAAGGCAAAGCCACAAATAATGGGGGAACAAAGGCCCAAACACAGGGACAGCTTTTAAATATTGCTCTTACAACCTTAAAAAGTTGCAATAGTATGAATTTTTTTGAAGGGTATGAAGTCTAAAGCTCAAATGGTTGCCATTATTTTCTGACTTCAGTCCTCAAAGATTTGCTATGGATTTGCCAGAAAAATGCAATTATATGAGAAGCAGACCAAAATATGAGGCAAAAATCTGGTCTTTCTGCGAAAATCTGGACAATTGATAGGTATGACCCCCCTGCCTCCCTCTTACACACACACACACACACACACACACACACACACACACACACACACACACACACACTTACCTCCCTCTTACACACATGTACACCCTTACTTCCTCTTGCACACACACACACACACACACACACACACACACACACACACAAACACACACCTTTACGTAGTTCTAATATACATGCATGAGCACCCTTACCTACCTACTTCTTAGATACACATACACACACACACACACACACACACACACACACACACACACACACACACACACACACACACACACACACACACACACACACACACACACATACACACACACACACACACCTACCTCTCACTTGTCTATTTTGTGGTCCACAGTCCAGATATTTTCTGAACTTCAAATTCCATGCTCAGGAAAAAGAAGATGTAAACAATTGGTTGCACAGATGTAGAAGACAAAAACAGGTCATAAACACCTGTAGTGGCTGCATGACTGGATGCAATGGGCATTCTTAAAGAATAATGCCCTTAAAAACAAAACAAACAAAACAAATTTTTTTTTTATTTTTAAATTAAAAGAAAATTAATCTCCCTTGAATATGTAGTAGATGCCACAACCAGTTGTTGTGGCTGAGGTGAAAGCTCTGAATTTACACAACTCCATGCACAAACAAACTGACTGCTGTGAGATTAGAAGCCCCTATATATCTAGTTATGCAATGTAGAGGACACAGTACTTAAAAAGTGCCTTTTAACAGTGTGAGAGTACACTTTATAATGGATGACATCAGTGCTGTTTTGCAAAGAAAATAATGTACGGAGAAGGGTCTGACACTGATGTGACTCACCCTTCAGTGCAAAATTTCAGGCTATTGTTTTATTGAGGCCTTCCGTATTTTAATTCATATTTACACAACTCAATACACATAAACACTTTGACTGCTATGAGATTGCAACTCCCTTTCCTATCTAGCTATGCAATCTACAGGACACAGTATGTAATGCAAAAGTGTCACTGCAGAAGTCAGACTTTTATAGTGGGAGACTGTCCTTTATACAAAATGATATTAGCATCGTTTTGCAGAGAAGATTATGTTTGGAGAAGGGTCTGACACTGATGCAGACTCACTCTGCAGTGTAAAACTAATTTCAGTCTACTGCTTTATTGAGACCATCAGTAATTAAGGTCATAATTATACAACTTCATACATACACACACAAGTTGATTGCTGTGAGATTAGAATCTACTACCTCTCCAGCTATGCAGTTTAAAGGATACAATACTTAAAGCAAATGCCACCACAGAAGCCTGCCATTTACATTGTGACAGTGCAGTGGAGATAGAAATAGCTTTTCACTCTGTGTCAGAGAGGATATTGTGATGTTGAATGTTTTGTGCAAATCCATATTTGTTGATATGACAGAGAATGTGCAATGTTATGATCAATAATAAATGCATACTGAGGATATTGTGATGTTGAATGTTTTGTGCAAATCCATATTTGTTGATATGACAAAGTGCAATGTTATGATCAGTAATAAATGCGTACTGCTGACATATCAGCTATGCTGTCATTACTGTATACTGCAGAGCTGAGAGTGACATGTACCTACCTACCTTGTATATATGACACACACACAGACATGCACACACAGACACGCACACACAGACGCACACACAGACACGCACACACAGACACACACACACACACACACACACAGACACACACACACACACACTTGTGAAAGTGTGAAAGACAGAATGGAAAATGAATCCTTCATGGACCATCAGGGTATCATGATAGTCGTTAAACCTTAATGAATGCTACTGATATTAGCAATATGCACATGCATGGGCAATGTGGACTGTGAGTACCAAGCAATACTTAATATTCCAATGTAGGAGGGATACAAACATGATGATTTATGTGCGTCAAGTCTGCACATGGTTGTATATCATTTGTAAGGGTCAGTGCTGCAGTGCAGACTCAACTACCCAGAATGAAGTGGTCAGTTAACCACACAGTTCACTGCATTTCACACAAGCACATTAAGCAACTTTTATGTAATGAAGTAATATAATGCAGTAGCAATACTTATTTTTGCTCTAAATCTCTTCCTAAAGCACAATGCTGAGAAAAATTTCTGTGCACTCATTGGCAAAGTTTTAGCACATGCACGAGTATACACTGATGTGTTGAACAGGGACCATGAAGTACCAGTGTTTAGTGGTGTTCCGTGGTGCATCACATGTTGTTTTATACCTTTCCATGCCAGCTCCAAATCTCAGTTCAAAAGTGAAGTGTGCTGCTTGCCTTCCCTGGGAGAAAAACATTATGCTGCAAGAAAAACAGTGTTTTCAGCTGAAGGGAAAAGTAAAAAGTTTAATTTTATTTGCCTAAAGTAGTGTAAACAGGCTTATTATTGATGAGCAGCCGTCAGCAGTCTGGACAGTACTTAGCTGAGAAAATCCAACTGTCAACCTAGCTTTCTCTGTGGCACAAGGTCTAAACTCTCTGAGCTAAATGAAGAAGCAGAGTTGAAGCAGGGTTCAACTCCAATAAGTAGATCATTTTACAAATCGTGTCAGAATGTGATTATTATAGTAGCTTTTTATCACAACTTTAAGAATATCTAGGAATGACTATTTTAAATATGTTGCCTACCCAAATTCTGTATGCAATAGCTACTGAAATAATATTTTATACCTACTACATATGAGACAAGCTTCAAGGGAACTCACAAGTTCACTGGATGTACAATATGGTACAAGACAAACACTGACCGTGTTTTGCATTAACACCTGAAATGACACTTGACATCACATACTACAGTTGCTCATTTTTAGACTTCACTCAAATGCTGAGGACTCCAACTGATCAAACAGAAGGGGTTTAGACAGAGACATAGGCAACTCATTCACAGGAAAGACACTTATAAAAACAGGCATTAAGAGTTTCACCTAATGCCGGATTCAAACCATTATGAAGAAAAATTAAGTTACAGAATTATCATTATTTCTACACCTCACCAAGGAAATCATACTTCAAACATGTTAAAAGTCACACCTTTGAAGGGACAGTGATAATGTATTCTGCCAATGAAATATGTAGATATTATTCATCAGCAAAGTAATGGCAGCCTGAAAATGCCATAACATGACCTTTATTTAAATCCATCAACCTAATGAATAGTCAGCATTACAAAGGGGTGAGAGAGATGGGGTGAAGATAGACACATATAGACAGACTCCTATGAAAGGGTGGTGTTATGGGTCATTAATGCACATCTTTATGGTGTGTCCTCAGTATCTGTCTGTCATGCTCTGTATCAGTGATGGATCTGGGAATTAAAAAGATGTAGGGCAGGCAACACCTGATGAAGTCATGAGTAAAATAAGGGTGATTTAGTAAATCTTCCTTGTGGTCATGGATGTGTTGGCAAATGCTTAACTGGATAAAAAGTAAGATATGTGAAATGAAACATATCATAGAAGTACAACATCACAGTAAGAAAGAATGTGGCATCCACCTGGAATTGAACCATTGATGCTATGGTCACACAAGAATCTGCAGATAGCTGATTTATGTCAACACTTCTGTGTGGCATATCTCATTACAAAGGGTTTTGCATCTAGGAAGAAAGAAGTCATTGTCTCCCTCTACTCTTCCCTCATTAGGCCAATCAAGTACAATGCCCCATTTGGCATGTATCTCACTAGACACCTGCAACAACTGGAGAGGCCACAAAAGTACCTCACAAAGTGGATCCAAGGCCTTAGACACCTGTCCTATATGGACAGACTCAAGAAACTCCAACTATTCTCCATCTGATATTGCCTACTTAGAGGTGATCTCTGCTTGACTTACAAAGCCACATCTAATCCAGCTCTGTTAGAAATGTTACATCTAAAGAAATCCCAGTCCCTCCATGCTACATGCTCCAGAGAGCTCAAACTCATTACCACAATCAATTGAACAATCTGGATGGACAGGTTCATAACCTAGAGGCTGTCCATGATATGGAACAGACTTCCTGTACATGTCAAGCAGAGTGCCTCACTGGCCCTCTTCAAGAGAAATCTTGATAACTGGATGGGAAACAGAAAATTCAGCGTGGGGATCACTCCAGTGACTATATTCCACTGAGGCACTGGGAACTAAAGATGGGTGGCACGATGCCAGGGTATTCCTATTGGCTAGGTTTGTAAAGGCTCCAGGGACATTTGTTTAGTACACACCTATGGACCTATGAACACTCCACAGAAGATGTTGCACTTGGCTGCATCCAATAGTCAAACAATTTTTACAAAAACAGTTTCCAGTGACTTGCTGTAGTCTGGCTTTAATATGTATTCCAATGGCAACAACTGACCAGGTTTGTCCATAAGACAGAAACAGTCATTCACTGTCACTAGGCATTAATGCACAATGCCAATGTCTGTGCAAATGCTGAGGACAAGAGGTGAAGATATTATTTTCATCCATTTCTGGCCATGTGTGTTGTGTGTAATTCTATATTTTGACAAGATTAAACATATAAAAACTGGGGGATAAACAGAGAGGATGACACAGTCAACACAGTAGATGAATTTGCAGGAAGATCGTGGGAAAGACCTACAGTTATATACTTCTTCACAACATAAATGTAGAAGTGTAGACAGAATTTGCTGAATGTGGACTGTTACCATACCAAGGGTAGGTGACAACAACAGAATAATATTGATAGACAATTGAACTAAATCAAGTTTGTCAAGAAGACACATAGTCAATGTGGCAAAGTGGAAGGCTATGTAGTGGTTGTTATTTTTTGTGAGACAGGCATCAATTTTTTAATTTTTCTTTCTTTCAAAGAGAGAAGAATGTTGGAGAACGTGCTTAAGAATTTGACAGTCAAGTGGGATGGTTAGATGAGGAAGCAGGCACAAATGTACAGGACAAACAAGACAAGAAGGATGGAGATGAACACAAAAGGTTGGGGGAAATCATGACTGTGGATAGTTAGGGGACATCTGAGGCACACCCACATCAACCCTTAGAACAGTGAGAATCTAGTCCTCACCCTTGGAGTTCTTATCACTGTCTTCTTTCTCAGTTTCCTGTGTAAGTGCTTGGCAATGTGATGAAGCACCTTTTCTACACAGTCAATTTGGGCACTGAGGCTCCTTTGCATTTTACCCTCCTGCAGGCCTGCAAGCTCCTGGCAGGAGACAAAATCACCATTTCCATCAGTACTACTCCTGGAGGGTACCAGTGCACCAGCTGGCAGGGCAGAGCTATCTGATGCAAATGGGGCAGGAAGGGCAGGGGTTGTGGAGGCAGCGTTGATAGCTTGGGACCCAGAAGTGCTGGGTATTAGTGCTGCTAGCTGTGGAGGTATGGCAGGCCAATCCACAGTGGATGGTGTACCTCTCTATGCTAATTGTCAGTTTTTGTAAGCAGAAATGTATGACAATAGAACATTTTTATGGCATATAATATTCCACCCCTAAAAAGTGCAACAAAATTGAGAGAGAAGGGGTGGGGTAAAACAAAAAAAGACAGGGAATTAGATGCATGGTATATCACATCACTATATAATTTTAGAAAATAAACAGTTATGATTATCCAATGTATATACCTTTGCCACATCCAGGTATGATAGGAAGGTATTAGTCTGTTGTACCATTATTCAACTGCACTGCTATAATATCATAAATACAATTATTTAATACAGTATTGCCATATTGTACACAATTAAAATAGTTATTAGGCTTAAAGTAAGACCTGATGCGTGTGTACCCTGTGCCTCTCTGAGGCAAGTTAAACTCTCTTGGTGCACCTCATGGTTCATTACAATGTCTTTAGCAGCTGTACAGCACAGAAGAAGAGAAGAAGAGACATGAAATCATATTGGATATCAGTCTTGGCTGAGTTCTGTATTCTGTATCATTTGATGTTAATGGGTCAATATACTTACATAACTGAAGAATATCAGTAGTTCTGAACTCATCCTCCCATCAGCTAAGGAGGTCCTTCTTGCTCCATTTTAGGTCACTGTAGTGAAGACGACAATTCTCTCCAGTGCTTGAGATACTAGTTGTGCTGGAGATAGCCTTGGTTGATCTATTCCATGCCTCTGTCTTATACTGAGACCTATGATAGTCCCCCTGCAGCAGCCTAGAGCTATAGCACTTCACAAGGAGTGCAACAAAAATCCTGGACACCCCAGCTCTGTGCTCTAAATTTAGAACCATCATCTCCTACAGCAGCCATGCAGTCAAGCAGCAATTCTAAGTGTGAAATGATGCCAAATTTCAATCTCACATTTAACAGCAAACATGCACAACCATGCTAACTGCATTTGCATAATGGAAAGTACAGAGTGGCATTTGCAAAGAGCAAAGTATTATATCAAACAGCAACGCATGTGTCAAACTTGGCAGTGAGACTTGCCATGTGTGATGCACAGCCTGTTCACACCTTTACAGATGGTCAACACTGACAGGCTTTGATTGTTATCCTTAAGTGTTTTGGAGGTTGAATTGCATGACTTTACACATACCTTTCTGGAACTACACACTGAAAAAAAGTTAATTAACTAATGTGGAAATCAAACCAAAGGAATAAATAATGCATGAATTTTAATCAAGGCAATTATTTGCCAGTGCTACAAGAGAGCTCTCCTTTACCCCTGTTCATTTCAGATAAACTGCATTTAGTATGAATGGAGATATCCTTCATATAGGCCTATATGTGTGTGACTTCAGGAAGTCCTTTGAAATGCATTCCCATGAAAGAGGCATTATTACTGCTTGTAAATGTATGTCAGATAGATAGAATTTCATGAGCTGATTAATACAGGTTAAGGTGTGATACATGCAAGCATACATACATACTTCACTACACATAATGTCCTAAAAACAGAGTTAGGCTGTGTGAGGAGTGAAAATGATTGTAAGTTAAGTATTCTGCCCATCATAGATATGCAAGTGCATTTTTAATTCATTATCATAATTATTCTGCTTAAACAATTATACACACATTCAACTGTCTTTCATATGTAAATCATTTATGAGATATGCTACTTAGAAAAATGTATTTATCAAAGCATTAATGAGACATTTCTTGTAATAATCATAATTATGATAGCCATTTCTAAGTAGTGCTACCTTCCTAATCAAAGTGTTGTTAGAAATTGCATTGTGACACCCTTAGTAAAAATAAATATTAGAAGAAAAAAACACAACTGCAAAGTAGAAACAGGTGTCCTCACATCTTACAATAAGATGATAAATAAATCAAGCAAACATAGAGCACACAAACACAGCAGCAATATAACTAAAGTGGTTTTAATGAGTAATACAGCAAAAATGGACAAGCGCTTTCATGCCATACAATAGCTCTTCCTCAGATCCTTAAAAATACTGTAAAAGGCAAACCAGTTCATAAAAATACCACATCCCATAAAAGCCAGTAGCATATCACATGCTATAGCTAGATAAAATACATACAACTTAATACAATATGGCTTAGCCATTCATCTAAGAAGGGATTTTGATTTGAGGTACGGTTTCATTTGTGCGATTTCATTCAAACCATACCCCTTGTCTGCTCTTAGTCAAATGATCTGCCTCAGTTCATTCTCTTCCATCCTATTAATAGTATCACCTAACCTAGGATTAACCTGTAAAGTCTGCAACACAAAGAAGAGAAAAGAATGTGTTGTATTATATTTCATAATATGTTTCACCAAGGTACTAGTCTCCTTAGAAATCCTGATATCATACATGTGTTCCTGATTACATTCTTTCAGTGAGCGATTCTTCTTACCCACATAGAAACATGGGCATGCAGTGTACCTAGCTAAATATACCACATCCCTGGTCTGACAATCTGCATTAAAAGAGAACATATGCACTTCTCCTTGTGGCAGGATGAGTAAACTGACTGACATTAACATCTATAAGACTGCAATAATTAAAGGATCTGCAGCCATGAGTACCTAAGCACTGTGACTTCTGAATAGCACAAGGAAAATTTTTAGTATTATAACAGAGTAGATGCTTAAACAACTTCTTGTTCCCGAATATAAAAACTTAGGTTCAGTACCAACATGTTCCCTGATGTTCTCATCAGCCAATAAAACATTCCATTTCTTCCTGAAGATATCACAAATAGTACTCACATTAGAGGAATAGAACAGAGAGACATCTAATTTAGGGGGACCAGATTTAACCAAATTATTCAGCATAGACGGAATGCTGAGAAGTAGGGTCTTGCTCTCCCACTTCTGTCTAACTTCTCAGCATTTAAAAACCTACTCAGTTCTGAATCAGTGCAGCTTCTTGATCTTAACTCTGTTTTAAAACCAAATAAATGTTGTTCAAAATCAGTGTCATTACGTATAAGCCTAGATAACCTTGTCCCTTGACCTTTGACTGTCATTATATGTATATCTAGCTATTTCAGTTTCCTATCTTTCAGGAAATGCATGGCAACACAAACCATTTTATTCTAGCAACTTTCTAAGATTATACAAGCAATGTTTAAAATGTGTCCCTGGTTTTGGACCTTTGTCCCCCTCACCAATAAATTTTGGCTTTTTACAGATTTCTTGTGCTACAAAGATGAGTGATATAGTTGAGTGTCAAGTGAAATTTACAAGCAGCTGAGTGCTTCAGGGAAAGAGAAGTTTAGTGCTGCTTATGCCAAGTCTGTTTACATTGCTAGTAGCACAGCAGCTGTGTTGTACTTTAAAGGGCATGGATGCTGCAGTCCTGAGAATGTCCTCCTTTGGAGGAGATACCTAGTAGCTATGAACCTGTTGTCAATTTGCCATCCATTCCCTAGATTGTCATTTTTTAATGTAACATAGGCAGTTTATTCTTCAAGGGCAACAAGCACTTTGCAAATGAAACAATGAAGTATAAAGTTGTTTGCTAGCAGCAACCTCTTCATTACAGATCTCTTTAATGTGGAGTTATTTAGATGGCTTTTACTTCTGCAGAGATTGTGCATATTTACTGATTTGGTGGATTGTAATGACAAAAGTTTGAGTAGACTTATATGATGGAAATATTCTGAATTGGGCAGTTTTGCCATTAATGGTTCATACACTTTGTTTCATTGTTTATTAAAAGAATGTTTAAAACTACAAATTTAAAACACATTCTAACAAGTGGCGCTGCATTATACAAGGAATATAATTGAATGCAATCAATCAGAAAGGTGAATCAAAGAATAAATACATGTTTGCATGGCCCTAAAAATGTGTGCAAGCAGCCTATGGTTTGAAATCAGCCTAAAGGTAAACGTAATCCTTCAGTGGCCAGATGCATTTTCTATGAATGTGGGTTTTCATGGCATTTCAATGAAGGTGAGTTTTGCCATTTCAATGAATGTGAGTTTCAAGGGCAGAGAAGTTTACTGCTCATGCGAAGTCTGTTTTCAATGTGAGACTGTATTGTTTGTTTAGCAAATGGCTATATCTGTTTGTCTATTTTATTTCAATATCTGTAATCATTGTAGAAGTAAATAAGAGAACAGTGTGAAAACTGATGTATTTGAACAGTGGGTATGATAACTGGTGAGAAATAGCCAGATAATAGAACACTGAATGGCTGAGGAGGGGGCTGCTGCTTGAAGGGTTTGAGGGATTGCTGCAGGAAGGCTGCTCTGGGGGGTGGTCTATTACCCTACCTAGGGCCCTATTTGGCCATGATCTGGCTCTGGTATTTAAATTAGGAATTACACATGCAAAGGTAGTTGCAGTTTATCTACATTATGAGGTATCTTTTTCTTTGTATGCATAGGGATCTTTCATGAGTGTGGTGTGGGTGGGGCTTAAGGGGGTATCAAAGCACTACTTTGCCTTGCGTGCCATTTAGGCTAAGGCCAGCCCTGACTAGTCTAATCATTTTTTCTACATAAATTGACAAAGTCTTGGTTTCCAGAAACAATCTGTCTCACTGGTGGAAAGGTAGGATGTTTATGTATCTTGGGAAGTCCGTAAAGAACTTTAACCAAAGGAGAATAGACCTTTAAAAAATCATAAATATATCTGGTGATGTATTTACTCATCATAAAGTCATATAGTTCATTTTGCAAATTGTGAATAATGACATCAATATTACTCTTACTAATCACAGAGTAGGTTGAGGTATCAGCCAATAAGGTGAGCATGCTATTGGAGTAGAAATTAATATCAGTGAGTACAGTAGCTCCTCCCTTGTTTCTAGGGAGGATAACCACACCATTCTTATCTATCAGTTCTTTTAAAGCTATGTACTCTTCCTTGTTCAAGTTAATAGAACCTTTCCTTATTTCTCACCCTATTATTAAGCACTTTTTTTAGCAGAGCCAGTTGTTGGCTGGTAAGCCCCAATAAGGAAATGTTCCAAACTAAGGAGCTTTCACTGGATCCCACATACATTTGATGGTGGGGTGCATGGGATGCTCCTGTATTGGTTTCTACTGTTTCCTTCCCTTAGTCTGTGACTTCTGTGTCATTGAGGTGTCCCTGATAGATAAAGGTAGAGATGGAAAAACTGAAGTGGAGCATGACGAAGTTGCAAAGGATTTTTCTATGTACATTGGCTTCCAACGTTAAAGGTTCAGTATTATTTAAAACCATAAATCCAGGGATGGAACTGGTGATCAAGATATTATTGGTTGTGGGAGGTATGGCAGGGGCCAATCCATCTTCCCCAGTGATCGATGCAGTCACATCCGCGACTGTAGATCTATTTATCATATCTCTATTACCTGTATTATTGCATGAAGCCCTAACAGCAGCCCCAATCATTTCTACTGTATCCAGACTGGTACCAGCACTAGCAGTGCTGGTTGCTGTGCTGGGCCAGAAAAAATGGCCACTCTGAAAATCCATTAAATCACTGTTTAACTTCTTCTTTTTCTGCATTAAAAGTCTATTTTCAAAAAGTGAGAGGTCACTCGTAAGTTCATAAAAAACAGAGTGAAAGACATCAAATGGAAACTTATCTTGAAGTTGCTGTAAGAGCACACTAACATCTTTAAAAAATGTATCTTCTATTGGTCTAAAAAGGTGTATACGAAGCCTAATGTAGTTAGTGCTCATGTCCAGAGAATTTTTGCCACCTAGCTAATAAATATGGGTACGAACCACCATAAGTTGGCATTTTGGTGATGCTTAGCCCTCTTGGAGACACTTAAACATGAATACAGGCTTCAAGATGGCATCATTGATATTGTAAACATTTCAACTTAAAAAGGTCATTCTCCAATTGTTTAAACAAAGAACAAAAAGACTCAACATCAAAATCAGTATTATTGGTCATTCCATCATTCCCCAATAAATGAATAGTGGATTACTGTCCATCTGTAGTAATTGTGTAAATCATTCATACCATTCAGACTGTTTCGTAGGGTTCACATTTGGAATACAGTCTAACTCAATGCTCGTTCCTTCAGCCATGGTCCCTGTAGTAGTAGTAAATGAATACGTAACAGAAGAAGAAGAAAACATAACTGCAAAGTGGAAACAGGTGTCATCACATCACACAACAAGATAATAATAAATGTTAACCAAATGTAGAGGACATAAACACAGCAGCAATATAACTAAAATGATTTTAATAAGTAATACAGCAAAAATGGACAAGGGCTTTCATGCCATACAACAGCACTTGCTCAAATCCTTAAAAATACTTTAAAAGGCAAATCAATTCATAAAAATACAACATCCAATCAAAAAACAGTAACATATCACATGATATAGTTAGATAAAATACATACAACTTGGTACAATGCAGCTAAGCCAATAATCTAAGAAGGAGCCTCTCCTCCCTCTGTCATGGTTATTGCCTGGGTTACCTGCACAAACATTGAGGATTATCCCTCTGGCATAACAGACAACCTAGCAGTTGATTGGGCGGAACTCCTTCCTGTTGATGTATATCCTTCCCTGTTCACCAGGTGGGGCTTTTATTTCAATGTTGAGTGCAGGCTATGTACCCCAAGACTTCAGGGAAGTGTGCTACAGCATAGAATTTTTGCATTGTTCTTACTCACTCCTTTGTTGTGCATGAAAAACAGACGCACTGCCTTACTTGATCAGCATAGTGTTAACATATTTGTGAAATATGCTGGAAGCTGAGGTCTGTGACACCCTAGTATATCCTCTGTGGGTCTCTGGAATGTACCAGTAGCTAATATCTGTAGTGCTTTACATGACTTATGTTCCATTGATATAGGTTCTCCACTATTTATCCTGAGTCTGAGGAGGGGGTAGTAGAGGTTGCAGAGTTCCTGTAGTATTTCCTTATCAATGCTGCATTGCTCTACTGTTTCAATATCATGCAGTCCAATATATGTTAAATGGGGTCATAACACCCTTTTTCTCCTCAGATGAGGTCTATCAGCAGCATCAGCAGAAAAGATTTGAACCTATTGGACTACACATGCAAGAGAGTAGCAGTAGCCCCTAGCACTGCTTTTTTTTTTTTTTTCTAAGTGTAATGATGGCTGTATTCCAATAGGTTTTGGTGTTCATAGTAAAGAGCTACAACATATCTACATGGTTATTTTGTAGTTTTCTGAATGGCTCTGACATCTTGGAAGGGTTAAATAGCCTGTGATTCAGCTGATTATGCTATCATTAGAACACTGTGCGGTTTACCTTTGCTTGGTGGCTGTATACCATGTGTGGAGCCATTAATGAATACAAAATAATGCACTATTGTGTGCATGTCACACCACTATGAACACACAACAGCAATGCAGAAACTAACTATTCATGATTCCAGCACTTGATCTTCTGGGTCTATGTTAGAACATCAAAGCTTCAGAACTTCGAATGTTCTAATATCAACACCTAGTAACCAAAAAACGATAATACCGAAAATTTAGAACATCGAATTTTTTCCTAGGGAAATAATTTGCTGTTCCAAAACACATACACACAAGACAAACACACCAAACAAACAGCAATCCACACACATACACCTAAAATCTTACATCTAAACCTACACTAAACTGTACATACACCACTATCTACCCACTTACCTTAACCCAAACCCTAACCCTAAGGTCCGTCACTATCGCACACACACCTCACCCGCGCCCTAACCCTAACTCACCTACCCACCCTAACCCTCACATTCACACAATCGCACACTTACCTGAACCTGACCATAACTTTCCACCGCAGAACTGAAAATAGTGAAGTGACAGGAATGGATAACCAAATTCTTTCCCTAGGAAAGAATTTGGTTATCTCAAACTTTGCTATTTACAGCTTTCGCTTTTTAGGTGTCGATATTAGAACATTCGAAATTCTGAAACTTCGATGTTCTAATATAGACCTAATCTTCCCATCCTTACTAACATAATGTCCAACATTTTTACCATTTTTTACACAACACAGCTCCATCAGAACAATTTTCTCTTCCTAAATTCTGTATAATATTTGAACCCCAAAATTTGTCAGTTTGCAACTTTTCTAGCAGTATAACATCCACATCACAATTTGCACATCATTCCAGTATCTATATCCTTGGTTACACTTTTATACCTTTAAGTTTCCTTTTCCTAATCTTTACTGTTTTGACAAGAGAATTTTTTTTAACTCTGACTATATTTCAAATTATATCTTCATCTCTTACTCAGAACTTCTACTTATTTTTTTATCTTTCTTCTTTTACATTTACTTCTATATCTTCATTATTGTTTAGCATCCCATTATTTTCTGATTCATCTAACACACTACTGTCATAATTACTTTTTTTGTCTTTCATTTACATGTATATTTACATATTTTCTTTTTTTACAGTCCATCCTTAAATGTCCAACTAACTAACATTTATAACATTTTAACTCACATTTTTTGCAGCATTCCCATCTCTCCCCACACACAAAAAAACTGTATTTTCTCACATTTATCTATAAAATGCACTTCTTTCTCACAAAAAGAACACATTTTGGGTTGACCCCAATATTTTTTACAACATCTCTATTCCCTCCACCTTTTTAGAATGTGCAGAATTGTTTTCATTTAACATTTTCAATATCACATTGCATTCCCATCTCCAGCCCATAAACCTCTATTATCATAGACTTTCACAGTGTCAATAACATTACTAAATATCCATCCAAAATGTTTTTACACATTATTTTTTTCAATGTCTGAACAAAATTGAACATGTAACATCCATTTTGTGTCTCTATTGAATGCTGTAATAAGATACAAGTTCCAAGGACTATCCTTCTCCTTTTTGTTCATATTCATGTGAAAATGTTTCCATAACCTGCCCAGTCTCAAAAATAATATCACAAATAGTTTATTTGTTCATTAGAGTAAAAACTCTTACCTCATGAGCTTCAATGTCCAGTGGAATCATAACATTATTCCAAACGTCATATCTTTTTAACTTATTTCCTTGTATTCTAAAAATGTATTTTCTCCTTGCAGTAGTATCCTTACTGTATCATTTCTTCTTTTTGGCTCCTTTTGTGACTGTTTCCTCAAATTACTTTTTTCTTTATGCCCATCTACACCATCCTTCTTTTGTAGTATCAACTTCACCTCCTCTTTTTTAATTTTCTTCATTATCTCTCCTCACAAGTTTGTCTACCTTTCTTTGGGTGACTTTGTGCCAACATCTCCTTAAGTAAACAATCCCTCAACACTGCGGATTGGAGGATTGTCACAGAACAATCATCTTTTTTGCCATATGAATCACAAAACAGTTCCTTTTGGAACAAAATCTCTGACTCTATCATATCTCTGGTAGATTGCAACAGCTCCATAGATAGCACTTCCTCTCCCTTCTCCGGCATGACCTTACTCATACACCAGTCTCCCATCTGTCTCTATGCTAGGAACAAGATGTACACACATACTCACTGGCTATATGAGCTAGGGTTTTTTATTGATATATACATTACATATTATTTACATATGTACATTATTTACATCTATTTACAGATCTCCATACATTATAAACTTCAATTTAAGCATCCCCCACTCTTTTATCCACAATCAAAACCTTATTTTTCCAAATTTTTTGTCAAAGTCCATTTTCCATTGTATTTAACTTAATTTAGTCTCTCATTCCATATAGTCCACGAAGCAGAAAATATTACTCTGTCCATTTTCTTCACTTCTTCATGTTTATGTACACCATGATAACCAAATTCGATTAAGTCCATGTTTATTTGTTCAAATTTTAACAAACTTTTCACCCGATTATCTTTACATATTTCTTTCCACAAAATATAAACTTTTTTACATTTCAAAAACACATGCTCAGTAGTCTCAAACTCTCCACATTTATTACATATTCTATCTTGCTTTTTTTGTATGGCATATTTGCCTTAACCGGCAATTTTACCATATTCAATTCTGTCAAGTCCTGTTGCAGAATTCATGTTAATATTTTTTAGAATTTCATTCAATTCTTTCACGGTTATTTTTTGTTCTTATAACTCATTATCTTCCATATTTAATTTTTCACCTTTATAAATTTGTTCTTTTTTCTTCTCTCTTAACAAATAATTCCAATACATATTCTTTAATTATTTCATATATTCCTACTTGTTGTCTTATTTGCTTAGCTTGCTTATTTTTTAATTATGTTATTATTTTTCCTTCTTTTATTATTTTACTCAGATATAGTGCTACCTCATTTCTTTCCTTGTAAACAATATTTTTGCTTATATAACAAGTTAATTTTAATTTGATTCATTTTATATATTTCTCTTTCTTTTTCATAAAAGGAATTTTTCTTTTGTAATAAGTCTCTAAATGTTTCTTGACTTCATATCTTATATCACTCTTTTTCGTTTCTTATTTTTTCCTTATACATTCTAAAAATGCTTTTTTTATATTTTTCTTTAAAATGAAGCCACCAAACAGTCCAATTCTCATAAACCTCCCTCGTATGATTTTTCTCTAATTCCACAAGTTATTTTTCTCTTTTAAATGTAATTCATTTTCATTGATTCTCTTTATTCCTTGTCCTATTCTTATATAGTCTTCATTTTCCTGTACTTTATCCCATATTGCCACATGATGTGAAAATCAAGCAAATTTAATTATTTTCTTTATAACTTTTAAACTATCAGATATTAAAAAATAATAAATTTCTACCTAATTTTATTCTTTTTATAGGTCCAGTGGTTATTGTCCCAAACACTTAACTTTCCACTTCTCATAATTTTTTAGCCATTTTAACATCACAATTGCTCTTATTTTTCATTAAATTACAATTAAAATCACCCACTACTATAAAGTTTATATTTACAAAAACATATTCAAGAATATTTTTAAACAGCATTTCTCTCTCTTTTTTGTTATGTATGCATATAAAGCTATAATTCTACATGCATATTTTTTCCATCTCATATCTATTACCATAGTACGGCGTAGTTCCACCATGGTTACATCTAATATTTTAGTGCTTTCTTGACATAATATACATATGCCAGAGCATGTTTCTTTCCCCATGTTCCAAACTACCACATCATTCCAAAGTTTTTCAGTTTGTGTTCTTTCTTCCTCTGTTAATAATCTGATATATTCTAAAACAATAATATGTGCATCTATTGCAGCCTACCATTGTAATATACCTATTCCCCTTTTAAGATTTTTCATACTGTTCACATTTAAAGTTAATATTTTCAGCTTTTAACAGTTAGTATAATAAAATGTTTATCCATATCCTTTCTTATTTTCTCTAAGCATTATGTTTTTGAATTTTCTTTTCCTTTATTTTACTTTTTTCCCTATCAAATTCTTTTTATTTCTTACTGTGCACCAATCAGCTTCTTCCTCTCATCTCCTTTGTTTCTTTTTCCTTGTTACTTTCTTTAACTTCATGTATAACCTCTTTATCAGTTACATCGTGTACATTTTCTTGTAAAACAAATTCTACTCTCTCTTTATTCTGTATGACTCCATTTTCATTTTCTTGCACATTCATTTCATATTCTAGCCATGAATGACCAGTACCGTCAATTTTTTTGCACATTAAATCACATTTTTTGCATTATGCCCTGTTTTACACATAAATTACATTTTTATCACATTCATTGATTAAATGATCATTTTTTCCACAAAAATACATTTTTGGTTGATCCCTGTATTTCACAAAACCCCTATTACCATGAACATCAATAATACTAGGTACGTGTATAACATTATCATTTTCAATTTTCAGTATTACTCCACATTCCCATCCCCCAGTCCATAGTCTTCTCGCATCATATATTTTTTATAGTATCCATTACTTTTTTAGATATAGTTGACAAATGTTCTTTAATTTCTTTTGCTTCAACTTCAGTTCTAAACTGGATCATTATTCTTTTTTTGTTTGTCTGTAAAAAGCTTGCATGACATATTCTGACCATGGATACATATTCTTCTTTTGTTCATATGCACCCAAAAAAATTTCTATGGCCTGCCTGTCTCAAATATTAAGTCACAAAAAGTCTCTTTATTAATTAAAATGAATATTATTACCTTGTTTGCTTTGACACATCAGAGGTGCTATGACAATGTCCCAAACCTTATACATGTCCAAACTTTCTTTTTTACAGTTGACATGTACTGTATACTTCTTTTTTGTTTCTTTTGTTTCTTATTTCTTATTTGCTCCTTCTCCCACAGTTTTTGTCTCTTGAATTTTTCCTGGCGCAGTCTCTTCTCCTTTTTCTTCTTCTAGTTCCTGTCTGACGTCACTCCTTGAACTTGCTGCTCCACTTTCTGGTTCACTTTGGTTTACCATTTCTTCCAAATAATCATCCAACAACCCTCCCTATCGGAGGGTTGTAATTATGCACTTCTCAGAGGTAACTGTCTCTTTTCAAACAATCTCCTGTGAATGTTATCCTCTGAATCCATCTCTGTTACAACTACAATCTCCTTTTCTTCCAATATCACTGTTTTTTCTGCACCCACAGTATCAGGAAAAAACTTCTGGTAGTGATTCTACAATTTCAACTACATTTTCATTAACCTTCACTTCATTTTCAGCCAAAGCTGAATCAGACATATTTTCTTCCTTTTCCACCTGGCTGCCTCCACGTCTAAACAGTAAATAGGAGGTCAGGTTGTGTAACACAAATCCTTCCCCCAACTACCATTTGTAGGGGAAGTTCTCTGATGCACTGGCCAAAATTCCCCTAGTGGTATAAATAACACCTTGGGACTCCCCTGAATAGAGTCTAGTAGCCTAGAAGGACAACCTGATCAACAAATAAGTAAATACATACATAAATAAACAAATAAATAAATAAATAACTTGTGTAGCTTAAAAAATAGATGCATTTATATGAGGAAGCAAATACAAATGAGATGGAAATCAATGAAAATGTTAAACTTGGAGAATATGAGATGGGAGAGACATGAAGTAAGTGGACATTGCAAAATAGAAAAACAGAGGTTAGCATATTGGAATATATAATAAGTAGATCTGTAGAGTCTGAAGGCTATATAAGGAAAAGAAGAAAGAAAATGCAGCTTGCTGGAAATGAGGCAAAATTATGCAGATTTATTCTATAAGTTCTGAATGTGCAATTATAGCCTTTTTTGATTAACAGCATGAATGAAATTAAACAAATATTTCAAGAATTCTGATACAGTTTGGTGTTTTGCACAATGAGGATAAAAATGATATACTACATGATCAATAAAATCAAAAAAATACATATAACTCAGCAAATGCTTATTTAGGTATTTCTCAGACTGAAAGAAGGATATATTTTTCTGTAAAATACTCGCACAGAGTTCCTGGTGGTGTAGTGTTGGTTTAATAATCATTCTCAGGTCTTATGTGTCATCACCTTTCCATGAGATGATACTTTGTATATGCAAGGTGGGAAACAGATCACATATGTTGGGCAGGCAGTTTATAAATACCTAATTATTCACCAAGAAAGAGAAATTGGGTGCAGGGAAACAAAAGGGCAGTGGGAATACCAGTGTACTTCTGCCAGTACAAAAAGATAGGAGGTGGGGAAAGAGACTGTTTTATTGTAAGATAAAGCAAAGAGGAAACAGGTGATATACCCCAAACTACTACAGACTTAGTCAGAATATTGGCTGATCTCTGTCAGAGATCATCATTACAGTACAACCCACCAGAGATGTACACAGCACTCTAAGATGTCAACACTGAGTGGTTATCCAGCATGAAGAGTGAGTAATCAATCATAATTACATTAACAGTGATGAAACTCTTGTAAAGTATTCTGAGATGTTGAGTCATTTTTCCTAGTAGACAACATCCTCTAGGAGTGCAGTCAAAATCTGGTCATGGCTAGAGGCTGCTGTCAGTCAAAACCAATTCAATAATTAAAAAATGGATCTCAAGAGAATGGTAAAAAATTAGTGCATATGAAGCATGTTGACTTTAATAAAGTGGTCAACTCATTCCTGCATAGACTGCTTCTACAAGAATTGTGGGAACTAGATGAAGCAGTAAATGATGGTCTGAACAGTGGCTTGGATAATTAATTGGGCAGACAGATTACTCATGATTGGTAGAAAATGCTGTCAGGGTCAAGAGATATGACAAGTGGAGTCACACTGTGGTCATTTCATGTTTCTATGCTGTTTAGTCTGCATGTGTCACACACATCTAAGAGAGCAATAACATCAGAAATGTCTCTAGGGATAACACAAATATTGGATATCACCAGGACATCATTAGGGATAACACAAATATTGGGACTACAGTAGAGGATGAGTGGTATAGCCTTAGAAACTACTGGATATGCTAGCCAGATGGACAGACATTGGCAGTTGAGTCCATGTGCAAAAATGCAAAGTACTGAAAAAGGAACAAAACAGACCAGGCACAGGGTACAATCTCAGTACAGATTATGGAAAATGAAAATGTCTGGGAATGATTATTATAACAAGAATAAACTAAAGAAAGAGTCTGAGAGCGAAGTTACAATAGTCAAGTGTATTTTTATAGGAAAAGATTTCAGAAGTAATAAAGTAATGCCCATGCTGTATAGAGGGTCTAGGTGAAACCATACCATATATAGTGCATGCAGCTTTGAAGGATATAATTTTGAGTCACACCGATGCTTACTGCAAACTGTTACCTCGACTTAGGCCAAAATTAGTGAAAAGGGGGAAAAAAACAAGGCAATTACAGAGTGCTATCCACCACAGCAGTATCTCATTCATCATATTTAGCTTCTATTCAACATCCATCTTATGGGTCAAAAGCCTTTTCACTTCTACCATCGATTTTACTATTATTTTATTTATTTATTTATTCATTTGATTAATTGAGTTGTCCAGCTGGTTTGAAGTCCATATTCAGTCAATGCCCAAAAGCGCTGTCAGTTTAAAGGATTTGCTCAAAGTCACACAGTTGTCAAGCAGAGACTTTGGGAATCAAACACAAGACTACAAGGTGACAGACCTGTCAAATGTTTCTATTTTGGAGAAATGTTCCTGATTTCAGTCCGGAGTTACCTCTACACATAATGTTCCCATTTTTTTGGAATGTTTGGAGATATGTCTCTATTTTTAGGCTTGATTTACCCTGTCACAAAATTTTCTGAATACCCCCTCATCACATATGATTTTTGAAGCTGTGTTATGCACAGAAAACCCCACTACATGACAAACATACTAAGGGCACTAATAAAAAAAAGAGGACACATATCTTTCATTTTTCTATTTCAGAAGCAAAACTAAATGACCTTGTGTGGTATAATTATGCAGTAAAGTTAATAAAAATCTACAAAATGTACACTGTCTCTTTGATGATGTGGTTATATTTTTCACTTTCTGTTTTTAAAGTTTGTTTTTGAGTAGTATCTCATATTCCTACAGGAAGTAGGAAGAGTTTATGATAATAAGACGTCAAGATTTTTGGCTGGACTTTCAATATTTGCAGGTTGAAAAGTTAGCACAATGAATATTAACTGTTCATATTCTTAGACCTCTGCAATAATTGTCAGAGGTCATGCAATATTAGTATCATAAACAAACTGACATGATTATCCTTCAGTCTTTAAGTGTGTCCTAAAATCCCATCTATTTACATACTTAGAGTGTGCCTGCCTTGATAACCAGTATATGGTGTTCTCAAAACTTAGCATCATAACACCCACAAATTATTACAACTATATGGAATGCACAAATAATTTCGCCCAGCTGTTGTACAAAGTACAACCATACAGCCTAAACTCCCTCAAGATTTAATGAATGTTATCCCAAAACACAACAGCCTCTTGTAGCAGCAAAGACAGAATACAGATGATGTATAATGCGGCACTTTAACTTGTTAAATGATTGCTTCCTTGGTTAAAATGTAAACAGGCAACTTGTACAAATTATCTGTAACATTAAAGCTATTAGCACTGTCAATGATGTGACAGGTAGCACACTTACCTTTGGTGCAAAAGCTCTTGGTTCTATTCATACACCAGGTAGATGTATTGCTGACAATGCAATGCTTCATGGGCGGGGGGTGCTACACTCCTGATTGTGTTGTCCTTTGAATAAGATGTTAACTCAAGGTCCCACCTGCCTGAATTGGTGGTAGCACAGGTAGATACAAAAGACCCCTATTGAAAAGAGTACGTAAAGTTCCCTGTTGACCTAGCCAAATTTTCCCTGGTAGTATAATACCACTGTAGGTCTCCCTGATTACAAGCTACTTGCCTAGTGGGAGTAACCTGGTCAACAAAGTATAAATTAATACAATTATTTAACGTTTGTTAACTGGGAAATTCTGACTTGGAACAAAGCCAATTTTCAGCAGAGATCCAGGGAGAAATGCTCCAGACGCATGTCTTTTTTAATGTGGGAGGAAACCTTAACAACCAGAGGAAACCCACACGAACGCAGGGAGGACATGCAGACTCCACATGTTCACATGCTTCTAATTTAGTTTAATGCATTTTTCTTACTATACTTGATTTTATTACTTATTGCAGGTTTGAGACTGAAAACGGACCCATATGACCCAGTCCATCTACATAAATAAAATAAACAGAAACGGTCACATGGAGGTTAGGAGGAATGTAGAGAAAAACATATGAAGTAAGAGTAAAATATTACTTTTGCATGGAGACCAACAGAGAAATTGAGGACATGATATGGGTTCACAAGTTCATTTTAGAGATATGTGACCAACCAAAGAATGAAGGACAGAGGCAGAAGGAGAGGCCACTGACAGTAAACTAAAAAAGTTAACTACTCTCCCGGTCTGAGAAAAGTGTACTTCACTGATAGGGTACTCAATGGATATAAAAGGATTTCAGAATGAGTGGCCCGGAAATAAATGTCGGATGCATTCCAGACAGCACAGGAACATTGGAAAGGAGCTAAGAATAAGTGGTAGAACAGATAATATGGAATTTTGAATGCACTAAAATATCACAGTAGGCAGGCAATGTCAACAAACTAATTGAATGAAACTAAGATGGCAAAGGCCATCGAAAATGCAATTCCTTGTTAAATATCAGTTGGTAGATTTTTTTTCTATCTGTTATCTAGTTCAGATTGTATGTGCATCAGCAAGACTGAACTTTCAAGCATGTTAGCAAGGGCAGGCTTCTTATTGTTTCTTTTTTTTTACATATTTTGTGAATGGATAAGCCCACTGGACAAATTGTTCATTTTCAGGGGTGAGCCAGGAGCACTGTCTGTTTAAATGATTAGCTTAAATGATATAGTACATAATCAAGGGTGGTGGAAGGAATCAAACAATATATTCTCATTACTGGAAGAAGCTCATCATCAACTCCAGATGCAGTTTGATGATATTATTTTCAACATAGCAATTTGATATACAAATAAAAAAAAAACTGTCCCTCATAAATTTATAGTTTAAAGCTTTTGTTCCTAATAATCATGACTTCTTCAGAACACAAACAGTAAAAAAAAAAAAAAAAAAAAAGACTTTTATTTTATTAAGGTAAAATGATATGATACATCACATAATAAATATTACATGATTATTATTTAAAAAAGTACCAGTAAATATACAAAAACATATAAAAAATAAAACTATGTATCATAATTCAACATATCTTAATTTTAATTCTCTCACAATAAATATAATTTCATTAATAAGACCAAGTGTGTGAGTGTGTGTCTGTGTGTGTCTGTGTGTGCATCATATACTTTGTCATGCCAGACTAATTCCCTGTATTCAGAACTGCTTGCCATTAACCAGCCTTTTGATTCCTTAGAATATTTTCCAGTACAAAAACAAAAATGTATTAATATTCTGTGTTGTCACAGCATGCTTACTTAGTGCATTGTTAATATTCTTCATTTTAATATCATAAATAATCTCAGAAATACATTTACTAAGTTTTTGTTTCAATTTTACCTACAATAATGAGTCACATGATAAACATTTATAAAGATATGCAACTCCTGTAGTATTACAATCAAAATTCCCCAGACAGGGAATGCTACTCCCATATCCATACACCATAATATTACAATAACATTTTAACTTATCCTTGGGTTGACAAGTGGTATGCTTAATTCTGTTCTCCAATATTTATTTAATATTTCTGTTTCTCATAAGTAAAAGTAGGAGCAAAGCTTAGTTTATTATTCAGACCTTTTCTGCTATCTCCTCTTCATCTCTGATCTGTTCTTCCATCCCCAAACTTCCTTTACTACTAATGCCTGACTTTCTCAAAGTACCCTTTTATCCCCATTACATATAAGTCAAAACTTTGTATTTCCTAAACATATTTGATAGCTCACTAATCAAGCTATATCTCTAAAATATTTTTTGTCAACTAATATAATTTCTATTTTATTAACATTGTTAAACGTTATCTTTTCTTGATAGCACACATGTTTTTGATATATATTTTTTATTGCCAATACTGTACTTTAATCTATGTTCAAAGATGTATGCTAAGTATTGATACTAATGTTGTTTCAACCTTTAATATCCAAACTTTGTACTGTGGAACTTTTCACCCCATGCCTCCACTGAAAATGGGTTTCTGACCCCGTTGGACTTTCTGGTCAAGAAATCTCAATACGTTAATACATAAATAAATAAATAAATGAATGAATAGGAATGAAATGGTAGATTTCCAATTATTCTTTATGATGGACATACTTAGAATCTGCTGTGACTGTTAATACAAAGGCTCTGCTTTAATGTTGGATAAACAGATAACAGATTTTATCATAATATCATTATGCAATAACGTAGTTGGAAATGTATGTCTATTCACTTTGATTAGTGTTGTGACATTTTTATTAGTTTACTGGTTTGTACTTCAGTTCTGCCACTCCATATGATGTATTACCAGGATTTGTTAAGTAAGCCATTGTTATGATTCAACGATTACCAGGAGAAATGTCCCTGCTACTCTAGAGACTGATGAAATTTGTGGCAACTTCAGTTTTACCAGTGACTTAAAAACTGATAAAATATTTCAAGTTTGTTGTGTTGCAAATACCACCCCAGACTTTATGGATTTGGATGGAAGGTTTAAGTCATCTTTTTTCTTTCAGCAACTTGACAGAAATACCAAGGAGATCTTTATCAATTCAAGACTTTTGAAGGTAATCTTTTAGATTATCACAAACTTAAGCTCCTTTAAGGTGTATACTTCCAATGAAAGGATCCCTAAAGGTTTAAGAATGTGACACCACCCCAGTAGTTTGGTGGCTACTTCCTTTTCAAACCATGACTATTCGGATTTAATAAACAGACACATTGTGAGTTTCTGGCCATCCCTATATGTGGCAGTGAATGAAATTTAGCAGTATTAATGAAAGACATCATGGTTTTAAATAATTCTGTTAGAACTGATTTGCTTTCTTAATTCTTTAGGCAGGGTTATATATTAAGATATTTTCTAAAGTGAAGAAAGAATGCCAGTTTGAGCAGGAGAAGAAGCATAAAGTGTTTGTGAGGGACAGAGTGCAATATAATGGAAAACATGCATACCCTTAACTGAAGGGGACCAAGTGATTTAACAATACAACATGAAACTAAGAATAATCTAATGTTGAGCTTATCATCACTATTGATTCTGAGGAGGATTCAAATTTTCTGCGTCTATGCCATTCAGAATGGTTAGCCATTTAGAAATGTTCACCATACAGGCAAACAGTGTAGAATGAAGAAGAGATCTCATGTAACGATATGGCAACGGTGAGGGAAGGAAAGTAGATGACTTAACTATTTACCTTTTGTGAATTCTGAACAGTTACAAGCTACTGTGGTATTAACAGTAAAGATTATAATGCTTTTAAAGACTTTCATAAATGAATAACAAGAGCCACATTTAAGCATATTTATAAGGCTTTACTTTTGTTCCCAAATGGAAAGCAGACATTGCTGATCCAATAATATATATATATATATATATATATATATATATATATATATATATATATATATATATATATATATGTATATATATAGTTGAGTTTGTAGATGCTGTCAACTGTCCCTCATTTTGCAGAACGTTTCTGCTTTTTTCCAAATATTTTCATCTGTTCCTCATAAAGATTGTATTTCTTTTCTGGCAAGTCAATAAGTCTTGCAGTTAGTAAATAATGATAACAGACATTTTGAGTTTCAAATGTAAAAGCTTTCTAAATAAACTGATTTGGTTATGTGCCCACCATTATTTACAGCTTTTGTGTTGTTGGATGTGGGTACAGTGGGTTGCACACTGTATTCTGACAGCAGTGAAGACAGAAGATAAATTATTCTAACTAGTTATTATTTTAGGCTTTATTGCATTCTGATAGTGAGGTGTATACAGTCAATAATGTTGGTTTTAACTGCTGGTTATAGTGGTTGTCGGTGGATGAAAGTGATTGACCTATTGTTATTTTTTTTTTCAGATTAAGCAGTCATTATTCTGGCTTTGTACAATTAGTGTGGTCTGTTTATGAAGCCATCTGAAATACTTTAGTGATTCTATTTTAACATGATCAAATATCATTAGAGCATAGTCAATAAAATGTATGTAACAAATGTGTATAGAGATTGTCTCTGATGAGAATGACTGTGAAGGTTTAGTAAAGGGGTTGCAGCAGATCAAAACATAACAGATTGATCTCGGCAGGATGTTTATAAAAGCAACTGATCATTGCCAGAGTGTTGCATAGTGTAGTGTTGTAATTAGGTTCATAGGTGTGTACTAAGCTAATGGCCCTGATCTGGGCAGGATGCTTATAAAAGCAACTGATCATTGCCAGAGTGTTGCATAGTGTAGTGTTGTAATTAGGTTCATAGGTGTGTACTAAGCTAATGGCCCTGATCTGGGCAGGATGTTTATAAAAGCAACTGATCATTGCCAGAGTGTTGCATAGTGTAGTGTTGTAATTAGGTTCATAGGTGTGTACTAAGCTAATGGCCCTGATCTGGGCAGGATGTTTATAAAAGCAACTGATCATTGCCTGAGTGTTGCATAGTGTAGTATTGTAATTAGGTTCATAGGTGTGTACTAAGCTAATGGCCCTGGAGCCTTTACAAGCCTAGCCCATAGATGTGCCCTTGCATTGTGCTGCCTGACGTAAGTTCCCAGAGTCTCTATCAAGTAGAGCCACTGAAGTGATCCCTGGGGTGAACTTTCTATTTCCCATCCACTCATCAAGATTTCTCTTGAAGAGGGCCACCGAGATGCTCTGCTTGACATGTATGAGAAGTCTATTCCAAAGCATGGGCAGTCTCTGGGTTATGAACCTGTCCCTCCAGCATGTTATGTTGATTTTGGTAATGAGGTTGAGGTCTCTGGAGCGTGTGGTGCAAAGGGATTGGGACTTCTTTAGATGTAGCATTTCTAACAGAGCTGAGACATACATGGCTTTGTAAGTCAAGCAGAGACCGCCTCTTAGTAGACAATACGAGACAGAGAATAGCTGGAGTTTTCTGAGTCTGTCTGTCCATGTAGGACATGTGTTTAAGGCCAAGGATCCTCTTTGTGAGGTACTTTTGTGGCCTTTCCAGCTATTGCATGTGCCTAGTCAGATACATGCCAAATGGGGCATTATACTCGATGACGGGCCTAATGAAGAAAGAGTAAAGAGAGATGATGACCTCTTTCTTCCTGGATGCAAAACTCTTGGTAATGACATGTGCAACATAGAAGGACTTTCTGACCACAGTGGCAAGGTGGAACATTGCTGTCAACCTGTGTCCCCAGATCTCTTATAACACCATCAGTGTTCAGTGGGCTCCCTTCAATGTGATAATTAGTGGGAACTGAGTTTTTCCCAAAGGGGATAACGACGCATTTTTTACCATTAAGCTTAAGGCCATGGTTTCAACACAAGTCCTTGGTCTCAGTGAAGCCTTTCTGTAGGATGTCTACATCACTTGGTGAGTTAATAATGACTCCCAGCTTGCAGTCATTTGAGAACTTGGTCAGCCAGAGGCCCTCTATGTTGGCTTGGACTTTGGAGAAGTAGATGCCAAACAGGAGAGGACTCAGGACCAATCCCTGTAGGACTTCACTTGTGACTGGTCGGCAATCTGACTTGGAGTCCGCTACTTTCACACTGTGGCTTCTATCTGTGAGCCAATTTGCAATCCACTTAGTGATATAGTAGTTGATGCCTAGTTTGGTGAGTTAATCAATAATTCCTGAGTGGAGAATGGTATCAAAGGCCTTGGCCAGATTGAGGTAGACTGTATAAACTGCCTTGCCCTCATCCACAGCTCTGGTGACTGAATCAAAGAAGTCAACCAGGTTGAGCAGGCATGACCTACCTTTCACAAAACCACATTGCATGGAATCTAGAGTTTGGAGATTGCCAATATCTTTGTTAATTAGGTCCACGATGATGTGTTCCATAACCTTACATATCAGACTCATCAGGCAAATGGGGCAATAATTCCTAGGGTCTGTAGTCGCTTCCCTTTATGGAGAGGGATGACTGTAGCAGTGTGCTATTTGGTAGAGACAAAGCCTGAAGTGAGGCCATGACTGAACAGGGCACACAGATGTGGTGCCAGTTCACTTTGTAGTAAATGTAGAACACATCCAGGCATATTGTTGGGTGCCATGGAATCTGTTTTCTTGGCCTTGGATAATGCAGCTTTAACCTGTGCTGCAGTAGTGCTGGGTGCCTGGCATTCCTCCGGTATTGTGACTGGTCCTTTAGAGGGGGAGAGAGGGGTAAAGTTAGCACTGAATCTGTCAGCCAGTATGTTGGCAATATCTGTTGGCTCAGTATAG